>NC_080788.1:60015667-60315667 GCF_028018385.1 Neofelis nebulosa | reverse complement strand
CTGACTGAGCCACCTAGGCACCCCACTTCTTTTATTTTTTAAACATGGCATCCCTTGTTTTATGGATGCAATAACTTTTTTTTTTAATGTTTATTTTGAGAGAGAGCGAGTGAGCAGGGAGGGGCAGAGAGAGAGAGAAAATCTCAAGCAGACTCTGGCACTGTCATTGCAGAGCCCAGTCTGGGGCCCGAGCCCACGAACCGTGAGATCATGACTTGACCTTAAACCAAGAGTTGGATGCTTAACCAATTGAGGCACCCCGGTGCCCCAGGATGCAGTAACATCTTAAGTGTCTGAAGATAGTGGAGTTTTTTTTTTTTTTTTTTAACTTCTTTTTCCTATAATATGTTTACTTCGAGTGCCCCCTTTCCTGATGTTTTTTGATTGGTCTTCCTCTTACATGTTATAAGTTTTTGAGAGGTGGGTAATGGGTAAGAATAGTTTGAATTACACATGTCACAAGAAAACTGATCATTTGTCTTAGTAAATTTTCTTCTGTGGTAAGTAGAATCATTTAAATGCGCTCCTTTGATTTCAGCGTGTAGCATTTTGAAATAGAATCTTAGAAAGCCTTTGATGATGATGATGGTGATGTTTTTCTCTGAAAGCAGTTGTAAAGGCAATGACAACATAACCTTTTACCTTCGCTGTCATTGTTATTTTGTGTGTATGAGGAAAATTTTTTATTTTGGTCCAAGTAATACATGTACATCCACATTTAAGTCTTATAATTCCACACATGTATACATATACATGTATATATATATATACACACACACACACAAAGATAATTCCATATGTACACACACAGATACTCAGAAACAAACCAAAACACCCAGCAGTTTTCTGCCACATACTTCTCTGTGATTGTTGCTGCCCAATAGCCAAATTGCACTTTCAGCCGTTTTAGTTTTTATTCCCTCCATGTTATCCATTGACTTAACATGGAAGATGAAGACTTGTTTCATTCACACTATGCCTTATGCACATGTGCCTACCCACTCCTTTCCCTTCTCATCTCCTTATTAGGTACAGCCCAAGCTCTATCAGAGTTGTAGGAAGGAATTCTAATGGCTTCATATGTATATATATTTTTTTCATGAAACATTTCCTGGGGCCCTTCGTCTTTCTACTTCATTCTGGACAGCTTAACCCTTTTTTAGCCTTTCTTTTTACCATTTTCCTTTGAATTTCTTTTATCTCTTCTCTACTGGAACTTCTGCATCCTGGATTCTGTCTTGGGTCTTTCTTTTTTTAGAGTATTCTTCCATTTTGGTGAAATGCTGCTTATAGTAGCTTCCTGAGAAAAGGTGTATGAGAGGTAGTTTACATGTCTGAAAAATCTTCATGCTGTACATTTGATTGATGCATTAATTGGATTTAGAATTGTAAGTTGAAAATAATTTTTCCTTAAAATTTTTTTTTTTTAATATTTTTTTCAACGTTTTTTATTTTATTTTTTTGGGACAGAGAGAGACAGAGCATGAACGGGGGAGGGTCAGAGAGAGGGAGACACAGAATCGGAAACAGGCTCCAGGCTCCGAGCCATCAGCCCAGAGCCTGACGCGGGGCTCGAACTCACGGACCGCGAGATCGTGACCTGGCTGAAGTCGGACGCTTAACCGGACTGCGCCACCCAGGAGCCCCTAATTTTTCCTTAAAATTTTAAACACACTTTTCTATTGTCTTCCAGTTCCCCTCGATATTGGGAAGTTAGTGTCATTCTGATTCTTGTGTGATTTTTTTTCAAACTTTTTAAAATCTCACTTATCTCAAGTGTTAAGATATTTTGTGATAATGTGTATAGACTTTGATCTTTTTTCATTTGTTGTGCTGCATACTCATTGGGCCCTTTTAATCTGGAAACACATGTCTTTAGTTTTGAGAAACGTTCTTATATTATATCTCTAATAATTTTCTCTTCCATTTTTTCTGCTCGTCTTTTTTACCTCTATAACTGTTAGTTGGATATCAGACCTGCAAGCTTGATTTTTTTATTGTCTTTTCTTCCCATGTGTTTATCTCATTTGTTATTGTTCTTTTTTTCTAAATTTTCTTAACCCTTTCAGTGAATTTAAAATGTTCTCTTACTGAGTGTTTTCTTGTTTTGTTTAATAAAAAGTTAACTTTGAGTAATAGTACAATTAATGCCCAGTAGGAAATAATTTGCTATTAAGTTACACTACTTGACTTCTGATATATCACTTGTTATCTAATCGAGAAGCCATACAGATATCTTGTGATTATCCCAAATTCAAACTCTTACACTCAGTGTCCAATGCAGCAAAGATTATGTGCCATTTGGTACAATAGCATGAAATGAATAGAACAGGTACAATTTGAAGGAAAGTATACATTTGAGAATTCAACACCTTGTTTTGTGAGGTGCTTTTGCTATGGATCATGCAAAGTAACAGAATTTTTTTGGTGTAATTTCATAGGATGAATTTTCAGGATTGTCACCGTATGAAAGGAAGAGACTGAAGAACATATCAGAAAATGCAAACTTTTTTGCTTCTCTTCAGTTGTCTGCGGTTTGTGTGGAATTTCTTTTTTTTTTTATTTAAAAATTTTTTAATGTTTTATTTTATTTTTGAAAGAGAGAGACAGAGTGTGAGGAGGGGAGGGGCAGATAAAGAGGGAGACACAGAATCTCAAGCAGGCTCCAGGCTCCAAGCTGTCAGCACAGAGCCCGATGCAAGGCTCAAACTCACGAACTGGGAGATCATGACCTGAGCCTACCTAAGTCCGATGCTTAACCGACTGAGCCACCCAGGCCCTCTTGGAATTTCTAATTAAAAGCAAGATGCCATTCTTGCCAGTAGGTCAATAAAATACTGGTAGTATCAGGTTTCATAGTGTCAGATAAGGGAGGGTAAAATTAGGAGCAAGTTTTGCACTTAATAGGAAGTGGTTACCATATTTTATTCATTTTAAGACTTTTTAAAAAAATTTTAATGTTTTTGAAATTGGCATCTGGAAACTATTACTGGCAGCTCTCTCCCCTGCCCCACTGTTGTTGGTACATAAAATAATGGTGTCTTATGAGTGGTTGTCTTGGATTCAGAGGAACAGGGTATGTTCTGAGTGATTGCTTTACCTAAAGGATAAGGGAGATGTAGGAGGAATAAATTGAGGGATGTGTGGTATGGGAGTGAAAGGACAAGCTTTTTATTTTTATTTTTTTAAATCTTTAGCTTTAAGAATAGGTGGAAATATGCTTTGTATAGTGAGTTTTTTTTTTTAAGTTTTATTTACTTTATTTATTTATTTATTTATTTATTTATTTATTTATTTATTTTGAGAAAGAGGCGCAAGTAGGCGAGGGGCAGAGAGAGAGGTGAGAGAGGGAATCCCACAGAGCCCAATACGGGGCTTGATCCCATGAATGGTGCCATCATGACCTGAGCTGAAATCAAGAGCCAGGCGCTTGACCAACTGAGCCTCCCAGGTGCCCCAGTATACTGTGAGCTTTAAGGATAAATGGTCAAGATAATATGCTAATGTTTTATAATCATCATGACTAAAGGTATAATTTACATTATGTCTTCACACTGGGGGTAAAACTTTGGTGTATGAGAGAATAGCTCTTTATTATTATTATTTTTTAGTAAAAAAATTTTTTTTTAACATTTATTTATTGAGACACAGAGACAGAGTGTGAGCGGGGAGGGGCAGAGAGAGAGGGAGACACAGAATCTGAAGCAGGCTATAGGCTCTGAGCTGTCAGTGCAGAGCCCAATGTGGAGCTCAAACCCACAAACCATGAGATCATGATCTGAACCAGGAGATCATGATCTGAGCCGAAGTGGATGCTTAACCCACTGAGCCACCCAGGTGCCCTGAGGGTAGCTCTTTAGAAGGGTCTTTAGGAGGGCCTATGACATTTTCCTCCAAAAGATAGCAAGCTGTTAGCTTTATTAAATTATTATTTGAATTCTCTGACTACACATTCCCAAACATTTGGTATGTGTTTGTAACTTGAGGGAAGGGAGGGTGACTTAAAATAAGGGACTAAATTGTTTAGTCATTAAAAGTTGAAAATTAATCAGAAACTTAGACACAGTATCTCTGATTTTGACTTTAGTAAACAGAAATTATGTTTTAATTTATAGAAGCATAACATCACTTTTCTGGAAAATATCAAAATAGGATTGCCTATAGTAGAAGTTAAACCTTTTAATTTACAGTAGTATATTTGGTGAAATGTTTAATGTTTAATCATGTAAACTCATTAGCAACTTGGTCTCAGGTATCAGAATGTCAGTACTTTAGACAGTATTATTTACTTGCCTTTATTATTAATAGTATATTTGTCTCCTGTCTTACCAAGAGCAGGTATCCTATCTTGAGGAACTTTATTTCCTGTATAGATCTTACTTTAGTGTCAATAAAGCAGCATACTTAATAATTTATAAGGTAGTATCTTTATATGTGTGTTTTGTGTATTTTGCAGTCAGCTGCAAGGCTCCGTGAAATGATAAAAAAGAGACAGCCTCCTGAATCCAAAAGGTAAAAGATTTGGTTTATAATGCCTACACCCTGATGTATTGTTGAGTTATTTATAATTTGAAAAAACAGTTACCATAGTAAAATAAGTAATAGATCAGAAACTATAATCTTAAAACTGTTGTTCCACATCTTCACAAGCATTTGGTAGTGTCAGTGTTCTGGATTTTGGCTATTCTAATAGGTGTGTATTGGTATCTCGTTGTTTTAATTTGTTTTTCCCTGATGACATGTTGTAGAGCATCTTTTCATGTGCTTCTTGCTATCTATATATTACTTTGGTGAGCTGTATTTTATGATCTTTGGCACCCCCCCCTTTCTTTTTTTTAACATTTATTCATTTTTGAGAGTGAGAGAGACAGAGCATGAGTGGGGGAGGGGCAGAGAGCGAGGGAGACACAGAATCCGAAGCAGGCTCCAGGCTCTGAACTGTCAGCACAGGGGCCCCCTGTGGGGCTTGAACTCACGGACTGTGAGATCATGACCTGAGCCGAAGTCAGACACCCAACTGACTGAGCCACCCAGGCGCCCTCTTTGGCCCATTTTTAATAGAGTTGTTTGTTTTTATTGATGAATTTGAGAGTTCTTTGCATATTTTGGATAACAGTCCTTTATCAGAAGTGTCTTTTGCAGATATTTTCTCTGGCTTGTCTTCTCATTCTCTTGATGATATCTTTTGCAGAGTGGAAGTTTTTAATTTTTTTTTTTTTTTTTTAAATTTTTTTTTTCAACGTTTTTTATTTATTTTTGGGACAGAGAGAGACAGAGCATGAACGGGGGAGGGGCAGAGAGAGAGGGAGACACAGAATCGGAAACAGGCTCCAGGCTCCAGGCCATCGGCCCAGAGCCTGACGCGGGGCTCGAACTCACGGACCGCGAGATCGTGACCTGGCTGAAGTCGGACGCTTAACCGACTGCGCCACCCAGGCGCCCCTGGAAGTTTTTAATTTTAATGAAGTTTACTTTATAATTTTTTCTTCCATGGATTGTGTCTTTGGTGTTATATCTAAAAAACCATTCCCATTCCCAGGGTCACCTAGGTTTTCTCCTGTTGTCTTCTACAAGTTTTATAGTTCTGTGTTTTACATTAGATTTGTAATCCATTTTGAGTTAATTGTGTGAAGGGTGTAAAGGTTGTGTCTAGATTCATTGTTTTGCATTTGGTTGTCCATTCGTTCTAGCACCATTTGTTGAAAAGACTATTTTTGCTCCATTATCTTGCCTTTGCTCCTTTGTGTAAGATCAGTTGACTCCCTATTCTGTTCCATTGATTCGTATATTCTTCGTCAGTACCATACTGCCTTTAAAATTTTTTTTTAATGTTTATTTTTATTTTTGAGACAGAGAGAGACAGAGCATGAGTGGGGGAGGGCCATAGAGAGAGGGAAACACAGAATCAGAAGCAGGCTCCAAGCTCTGAGCTGTCAGCACAGAGCCCAACGCGGGGCATGAACCCACAAACCGTGAGATCATGACCTTGAGCTGAAGTCGGATGCTTAACCGACTGACCTACCCAGGCGCCCCGGCGTTCCGGGATTAAAAAAATTTTTTTTAATTTATTTTGGAGGGGGGGTGAGGGTAGGGGCAGAGAGAGGAGAGAGAAAGAATCCAAGCAGGCTTCGTGCTGTCAGCACAGAGCCTGACTAGGGCTCTGACCCTCGAACCGTGAGATCACAACCTGAACCGAAATCAAGAATCAGACACTTAACTGACTGAGCCACTCAGGCACCCCTAACTTGCTGGGATTTTGATTGAGATTGCATTGAATTTATAGATTAAGTTGGAAAGAACTGGCATTTTGACAATATTGAGTCTTTCATGGGATATCTCTCCATTTATTTAGTTCTTTGAGAGGTGTCTGGCTGGCTCAGTTGATAGAGCATATGACTGTTGATCTCAGGGTTGTGAGTTTGAGCCCTATGTTGGGTGTGGAGCCTACTTAACATACAAAAATAATTTAGTTCTTTGATTTTGTTCATGAGAGTTTTGTAGTGTACTTCATATAGATCTTGGAAATATTTTTGTTTGATTGATTTATTTTATTAGATTTAAACCTAAGTATTTCATTGTATGGGTACTTATGTAAATGATATTCTATTTTTAACTTCAAATTTCATTTGTTTATTGCTGGTATATAGGAAAGAAATTAACTTTTATATATTAACCTTGTATCCTACCACCTTGCTATAATCACTTATGAAGTTCCAGGAGTTTTTTTGTTCATTTTTTAGAATTTTCCACATAGACTATCATGTAGCAAATAGTAATTTTTTTTTTTTTTTTTTTTTTTACTTAATAGATTATTAGTTTATTATAAAAGGATATAACTTAGGACAGCTAAAGGAAATGCTGCATAGGGCAAGGCATGGGGAAATGGCAGGAAGCTTCCATGTCCTCTCAGAGTGTGGTACTCTCCCAGCACATCCATGTGTTCACCAACCTGGAAACTCCTTTTTTCTATAGAATTTTACCTTCAAAGTTTATTTATTCTGAGAGAGAGAGAGGGAGTGTGCGTGCATTCATGAGCAGGGGAGGGGCAGAGAGAGAGAGAGGAAGAGAGAATCCCAAGCAGGCTCCACACTATTAGCACACAGCCTGACACAGGGCTCAAACCCATGAATGGTGAGATGGTGACCTGAGCGGAAATGGCTTAATTGACTGAGCCATCCAGGTGCCCCCAACTTTGAAACTCTAGAACAAATATGGTTTTATTTTTCTCTTCCAAATCTGCACTCCATTTCCTTTTCTTGTCTTACTGCATTAGCTAGAACTTCCAGCATAGTGTTGAAAAGGAAGGATAAAATAGTGTTGAAAAGGAATGGTAAAAGAGGACATCTGTGCCAGTACCTGACCTTGGTGGGAAAGCTTGTCATTTCTCACTATTTAAGTATGACATTAGCTGTAGGTTTTTTGTAGGTATTCTATCGAGAAAGTTCCCTTCTACTGAGAGCTTTTTTTATCGTTAATTAAAAAATGTGTTATATTTAGTGTTATATTTAGTCAAATGCATATTCTGCATTTGTTGATAGGATCATGTGATTTTGCTTTTTTTTTTTTTTTTTTTTAAAGTTTTTTTTTATTTTTATTTTTGGGACAGAGAGAGACAGAGCATGAACGGGGGAGGGGCAGAGAGAGAGGGAGACACAGAATCGGAAACAGGCTCCAGGCTCCGAGCCATCAGCCCAGAGCCTGACGCGGGGCTCGAACTCACGGACCGCGAGATCGTGACCTGGCTGAAGTCGGACGCTTAACCGACTGCGCCACCCAGGCGCCCGTGATTTTGCTTTTTTAAAAAGCCTGTTGATGTGATGGATTGCATTGAATGATTTTAATTAGATTATGTTAATTGATTTTTGAGTGTTGAACTAGTCTTGCATGCTTGAGATATATCCCATTTGGTTGTGGTGCATAATACTTTTTATGCATTGTTGGTTTCAATTTACTAATTTTTTTGTGGGTTTTGCATCTGCTCATGAGGGATATTGGTCTGTATTTTTTGTTTTATAATATTGTCTTGGTTTTGGTATTAGGATAACGCTGGCCTCACAGAATGAAATAGGTAGAATTCTCTCTGCTTCTGTCCTCTGTTTTTTTTAAGTTTTATTTATTTATTTTGAGCGAGAGAGTGTACACAAGGGAGGAGGGGCAGAGAGAAGGAGAGACAGAATACCAAGCAGGCTCCACTCCATCAGCACAGAGCCCAGTGTGGGTCTCGAACTCACGAACTGTGAGATCATGACCTGAACCTAGATTGTGAATCAGACACTTAACTGACTGTGCCACCCAGGTGTCCCTCTCCATCTATCCTCTAAAAGAAATTGTAGAGAATTGGTACAATTTCTTTCTTAAATGTTTGGTAGAATACATCAGTGAGGGGCGCCTGGGTGGCTCAGTCGGTTGAGCGCCGACTTCGGCTCAGGTCACGATCTCGTGGTCCGTGAGTTCGAGCCCTGCATCGGGCCCCTGTGCTGACAGCTGGGAGCCCGGAGCCTGTTTTGGATTCTGTGCCTCCCTCTCTCTGACCCTCCCCCATTCATGCTCTGTCTCTCTCTGTCTCAAAAATAAATAAACGTTAAAAATTAAAAAAAAAAAAAAAAAAAAAAAAAAAGAATACGTCAGTGAACCCATGTCCGCATTGTGCTTTCTGCTTTGGAAGGTTATTATTGATTTAAATTCTTTAATAATTTCAATTATCTATTTCTAATTCAGATTGTGAGTTTAGCAATTGTGTCTTTCAAGGAATTGTCCATTTCATCTAGGTTATCAAATATGTGGGCATAGAATTTTTCACATTATTTCTTCATTATCTTTTTAATGTCCATAGGATCTGTAGTAAGATACATCTTTCATTTCTGGTATTGGTAACTTTTTTTCTTAGTTAACTTTGCTAGAGGCTTATTGATTTTATTGGTCTTTTGAAAGAACTGGCTTTGGTTTTGTTGATACTTCCCCCTCCCCCGATGATTTCCTGTTTTTAATTTTATTGATATGCTCAACTTTTATTATTTTCTTTTGCTTACTTTAGATTAATTGGCTCTTTTTCTAGTTTCTTGAGTTGGAAACTTAGATTATTGAATTTTTGACCTTCTTTCCTAATATGTACATTCAGTGTTATAAATTTCCCTCTAAGCACTGCTTTCCCTGCACACCACAAATTTTGTTAGATGGTGTTTTCATTTTCATTTAGTAAAAAGTGTTTTTTATGCTCTCTTGAGATTTCTTCTTTGACCTATGTGTTATTTAGAAGTGTGTTTACTCTCTATGTATTTTGGGATTTTTCAAGTATCCTTCTCTTACTGATTTCTAGTTTAATTACATTATATTCTGAGAGCAAATGTATGATTTTTTTCTTCTTTTTTAAAAAATGATTTCTATTAAATTTGTTAAGCTGTGTCTTATGGTCTAGAATGTAGTCTACCTTGGTGAATGTTCCATCTGAGCTTGAGAAAAATGTGTATTCTGTTTTTGAATGAACTAGTCTATAGATGTTGATTATGTCTAGGTGATGGATGGTGTGTTGAGTTCAACTATGCCCTTGGTGATTGGCTGCCTGCTAGATCTCTCCATTTCTGATAGGGGAGTGTTGAAGTTGCCAACAGCTAACATAGTAGAATTATCTATTTGGTTGTTTTTTTTTTTTTTTAAGTTTATTTATTTTGAAAAAGAGAGAGAGTGTGTGCATGCACACATGCAAGTGAAGGAGGGGCAGAGAGAGAGGGTGAGAGAGAATCCCAAGCAGACTCCATGCTGTGAGCATGGAGGCTGAGCAGGGCTTGGTCTCACAAACTGTGAGATCATGATCTGAGGCAAAACCAAGAGTCAGAAGATTGACTGAGCCACCCAGGTGCCCCAAGTTACCTATTTCTTTTTGCAGTTCTGTTACATAGTTTGATACTCTGTTATTAGGTACATTATGTTTGTTAGCTTGGAGATTTGACCCTTTTATCATTATGTAATGCCCTTCTTTTTTTTTTTTCTTTTTTTTCAACGTTTTTTTTTTTTTTTTTTTAAATTTTTGGGACAGAGAGAGACAGAGCATGAACGGGGGAGGGGCAGAGAGAGAGGGAGACACAGAATCGGAAACAGGCTCCAGGCTCCGAGCCATCGGCCCAGAGCCTGACGCGTGGCTCGAACTCACGGACCGCGAGATCGTGACCTGGCTGAAGTCGGACGCTTAACCGACTGCGCCACCCAGGCGCCCCTGTAATGCCCTTCTTTATCCCTTTATAACTTTCTTTGCTTTATCCCTTTATAACTTTCTTTGCTTTGAAGTCTTCTCTGTCTGAGGGTACCCGGGTGGCTCAGATGGTTAAGCACCTGACTTGGGCTTAGGTCATGATCTTGTGGTTCATGTGTTCGAGCCCTCCATCAGGCTCTGCGCTAACAGCTCAGAGCCTCCTTCAGATCCTCTTTCTCCCTCTCCCTCTGACCTCTGTGCACACTCTCTCTCTCAAAAATAAATAAACATAAAACAAAAAATTGGAGTCTGCTCTGTCTGAAATTAATGTAGCTACTCCTGCTTTTGATTTGTGTTAGCATGGTATATTTTTCTCCATTCATTAACTTTTATTTTATTTTATTTTTTAAATTTAAATCTAAGTTAGTTAACATATAGTGTAATAATTTCAGGAATATAATTTAGTAATTCATCACTTACATATATATAACACCCAGTGTTCACATCAAGTGCCCTCCTTAATGCCCATTGCCCATTTAGCCTATCCCCCCACCAACACCCCACCAGTAACCCTCAGTTTGTTCTCTGTGTTTAAGAGTCCATTATGGTTTGTCTCCATATCTGTTTTTATCTTATTTTTGCTTCCCTTCCCCTATGTTCATCTTTTGTGTTTCTCAAATTCCACTTATGAGTGAAATCATATAATACCTGTCTTTGATTTATTTCGCTTAGCATAATATACTCTAGTTCCATCCACATTGTTGCAGATGGTAAGATTTCATTCTTTTTGATTGCTGAGTAATATCCCATCATATCTATGTATGTATTTTGTGTGTGTAAACATTGGGGTGCATGTGCCCTTTTGAATCAGCATTTTTGTATTCTTTGGACAAATACCTAGTAGTGCAATTGCTGGGTCATAGGGTAGTTCTATTTTTAATTTTTCGAGGAACCTCCATATTTTTTACCAGAGTGGCTGTGCCAGTTTGCATTCCCACCAGCAGTGCATAAGGGTTCCCCTTTCTCCCCATCCTTGTCAACATCTGTTGTTCCTGAGTTGTTAATTTCAGCCATTCTGACAGGTGTGAGGTGGTATCTCATTGTGGTGTTGATTTGTATTTCCCTGATGATGAGTGTTGTTGAGCATCTTTTCATGTATCTGTTAGCCCTCTGGATGTCTTCTTTGGAATCATGTCTATTCATGTCTTTTTCCCATTTCTTCACTGGATTATTTGTTTTTTGGGTGTTGAGTTTGATAAGTTCTTTATAGATTTTGGATGCTAACCCTTTATCTGATATGTCATTCTCCCATTCTGTCAGTTGCCTTTTAGTTTTGCTGATTGTTTCCTTTGCTATGCAGAAGCTTTTTATCTTGATGAGGTCCCAATAGTTCATTTTTGCTTTTGTTTCCCTTGCCTCTGGAGACATGTCAAGTAAGAGGTTGTTGCAGCCTAGGCCAAAGAGGTTGTTGTTTGTTTTCTCCTCCAGGATTTTGATGGCTTCCTTACATTTAGGTCTTTTATCCATTTTGAGTTTATTTTTGTGTATGGTGTGAGAAAGTGGTCCAGGTTCATTCTTCTGCCTGTCGCTGTCCAGTTTCCCCAACACGATTTGCTGAAGAGACTGTCTTTTTCCATTGGATATTCTTTCCTGCTTTGTCAAAGATTAGTTGGCCATACGTTTGTCCATTTCTGGGTTTTTTATTCCTTTTTTTTTTTCCTGATGTTTTATTCATTTTCTATGAGAGAGATAGAGAGACAGAGTGCAAGTAGGGGAGGGGCAGAGAGACAGGGAGACACAGAATCCGAAGCAGGCTCCAGGCTCTGAGCTGTCAGCACAGAACCTGGTACGGGACTCGAACTCACAAACCGTGAGATCATGACCTGAGCCGAAGTTGGACACCCAACCAACTGAGCCACCCAGGCACCCCTGAGTTTTCTGTTCTGTTCCATTGATCTATTTGTCTGTTTTTGTGCCAGTACCATACTGTCTTGATGATTACAGCTTTGTAATACAGCTTGGAGTCTGGAATTGTGATGCCTCCAGCTTTGGTTTTCTTTTTCTTTTTCTTTTTTATTAAAAAATTTTAAAATGTTTTATTATTTATTTTAGAGAGAGAGAGGCAGAGGTATGGGTGGGGGAGCGGCAGAGAGAGGGAAACACAGAATCCGAAGCAGCTCCAGGCTCCTAGCTGTCAGCACAGACCCTGACGTGGGCCTTGAACTCACAAACCGCAAGATCATGACCTGAGCCAAAGCCGGACTCTCAACTGACTGAGCCACCCAGGTGCTCCTGGGGTTCTTTTTCAACATGGCTATTTGGGTTCTTTTCTGGTTTCATACAAATTTTAGAATTGTTTGTTCTAACTGTGAAGAATGCTGGTGTTATTTTGATAGGGATTGCTCCATTCCTTTACTTTTAATATTTATGTGTCTTTATATTTAAAGTGGGTTTCTTATAGACAACATAAGTTTGAGTATTGTGTTTGATCCACTCTGACAGTCTCTTTTAATTGGTGCATTTAGACCATTGATGTTCAAAGTGAGTATTGATATATTTGGATTAATATCTATCATATTTGTTAATGTTTACTACTTATTGCCCTTGTTTTTTTCCCCCTATTTTTGTCTCCACTATTTTTCTGCCTTTTATGGTTTTAATTGAACATTTTGTATGATGCCATTTTCTCTTGTTTCTTAGTGTATCAGTTACAATTTTTTTTACTGTTTTTTTTTTTTGTTAGTGATTGCCCTGGAGTTTACAGTATAATCTACAACTAATTCACTTCCATTAGAAATTTTTATTTTATTTTATATATAGAGAGAGTGGGACAAAAGGAGGGGGGGAAGAGAGAGAAAGAAAATCCCAAGCAGGCTCCACATTTATCACAGAGCCTGAAACAGGGGGCTTGATCCCACAACCCTGGGATCATGACCTGAGCTGAAATCAAGAGTCAGACACTCACTCAACTGACTGAGCCACCCCGGCACCCCCCAAGTCCATTAAAAAAAATTTTTTTTTTTAGTTTATTCTGAGAGAGGGAGAGGGAGGGACAGAGTGAGGGAGAGGAGAATGAAAAGCAGGATCCACACTGACAGTGCATAGCCCGACTTGGGGCTTGAACTCGTGAACCGTGAGATCATGACCTGAGCCAAAATCAAGAGTTGGACCCTTAACTGAGTGAGCCACCCAGTTGCCCCAGCCACCCATTTTCAATTAACAGTATATCACTTCTTGGGGCGCCTGGGTGGCTCAGTGGGTTGGGCGTCCGACTTCGGCTCAGGTCACGATCTCACTGTCCATGGGTTCGAGCCCCACGTTGGGCTCTGTGCTGACTGCTCAGAGCCTGGAGTCTGTTTTGGATTCTGTGTCTCCCTCTCTCTCTGACCCTCCCCCGTTCATGCTCTGTCTCTCTCTGTCTCAAAAATAAATAAATGTTAAAAAAAAAATTAAAAAAAAACAGTATATCACTTCAGGGTGTGAGTGAGGTATAGTATGAGCACCTTATAATAATAAAATAATCCTAATTCTTCCCTCTTGTCCCTTGTATCATTGCTGTCATTCATTTCACATGTATAAGCATACATAAGTATATATACATGTTGGTATACCAACACACAAGATATATACATAAGGGTACATAACTAAACACATTGTTGCTATTGTTATTTTGAGCTAGCTGTTACTAATTAAGAATGAGAAAAATAAAATTTTTTTTTTTTACCTTATTCATTCTTTGATCCTCCTTTTGGTGGATCTGATTTTCAGATCTGTTTTTCTTCTCTCTAAAGAAATTTTTTTTAATGTTTATGTTTTATATTTGAGAGAGAGAGAGACAGAGTGCAAATGAGGGAGGGGCAGAGAGAGAAGGAGACGGAACCTGAACAGGTTCTAGGGTCCTAGCTGTCAGCACAGAGCCTGACGTGGGGTTTCAACTCATGACCAGTGAGATCATAACCTGAGTCGAAGTCAGATGCTTAACTGACTGAGCCACCCAGGTGCCTATAAAGAACTTTTTTTAACCTTTTTTGTAAGGCATGTGTACTGGCAACAAATTCTCTTAATTTTTTTTTTTTAGTTTATGTATTTATTTTGAGAAAGAGAGAGAGGGAGAAGGAGTGGGGGGAGGGAGGGAGAGGGAGAGACAATCCCAAAGTAGGCTCTGTGCTGTCAGTGCAGAGCCCAATGCAGGGCTCAATCTCACAAACCATGAGATCATGACCTGAGCCGAAATCAAGAGTCAGACTACTTAACCGACTGAGCCACCCAGGTGCCCCAGTTTTTTAAAAGTAAGCTCTATACCCAATGTGGGGCTTGAGCTCAATGTATTTATACCCTCAATGTGAAGCTTGAACTCATGACTCCAAGATCAAGAGTTGTATGCTCTACCCACTGAGATAGCCAGGTGCGCCTCTCAACCCTTAAGATATTTTACTCTACTCTCTTGATTGCATAGTTTACTGGAGTATGGGTGTAGTTCTTATCTTTGGCTATAGGTAAGATGTTTTTTTCCTTCTGGCTTCTTTCAGGATTTTTTCTTTCTCTTTGATTTTCCATAGTTTGGAAATGAATTCCTTAGGTGTAGTTTTTGGGGGGCATTTATCTTGCTTGATGTACTCTGAGCTTCCTGGATCTGTTACTTGATGTCTGACATTAATTTGGGGAATTCTCGGTTACTATTTTGTCAAATATCATCTGTTTTTCTCTATTTCTTATCCTTCTGGTATTCCCATTATGTGTATGTTGCACCTTTTGTAATTATCCCATAGTCCTTGGATATTCTGTTCAGTTTTTTTTTTCATTATTTCTTCTCCCTGCTTTTTAGTTTTGGAGGTTCCTGTTGAAATACCTCACGCTCAGAGATTCTTTCCTCAGCCATGTCTTGTCTACTAATGAGCTCATCAAAGGCACACTTCATTTCTTTTAGCGTTTTTGATCTCTAGCATTTCTTTTGGTTCTTTCTTAGGATTTCCATCTCTCTTCTTACATTGCCTATCTTGCATGGTGGTTTTTTTGTTTTGTTTTTTTTTATGTGTTAGAGCCCTTAGTATATCAATCATAGTTGTTTTAAATTCCTGTTCAGATAATTCCAACATTCCTGCCATATATGGCTCTGAAGCTTGCTCTATCTCTTTAAATTATGTTGTTTTTCATTGTGCCTTGTGATTTTTTCTTGATAGCTGGACATGATATGATGTATGAGGAAAAAGGAAGTTTGTAAATTGGTCATTAGTAATGTGTGAGAGGGGAGAGAAAGCATTCTATAGTCCTGTGATTAGGTCTCAGTCATTTAGCACACCTGTATCTCTTAACAGTGAACTTCACAAGTGTTTTAGTTTGTTTCCTCCCCCCACCCCACCTTGGTTGGGAGAAGACGCTAAAAGTGGGCAGGAGTTGGGTATTTCCTTTCTCTCAGGGTAGACTCTGATAATACTCCAGCAGGTTAGGCTCTGGTTAACTTGTTCTCCTAAGGGCAGGAGTATTTCAGAGTAGTTCTTTTTCCCTTCCCCTTCTGGGAAGCATGAGGAGATTTTTCTCATATTTACTGAAGACCTAGTCAAGCTCCTGGATGTAAATCTCTCAAAATAGTGGGGGTGGTCTCCCTTGAAGGTATTTTTTAAGACTGAATTTTTAAAGAATTGCTTCACAGTAAAATTGAGAGAAAGGTACAAAGATTTCCCATATATTCTTCTGCTCCCACACGTGCATAAACTCTCCCATTATCAACATCATTCAGCGGAGTGGTACATTTGTTACCAAGGATGAATCTACACTGATACATTATAATTACCTAAAGTCCATTGTTTGTCTTACAATTCACTCATGGTTTTGGACATTGTATGGGATTGTACAAATGCATAACGACATATCCATCTTTATAATACACACACACACACACACACACACACACACACACATACATATCTTTTAAAGTTTATCCATTCATTCTGAGAGGAGAGAGTCATGCAAGTGGGGAAGGGGCAGAGAGAGAGAATCCCAAGCAAGATCATGATATGCAAGATATGCAAGTTCAAACTCATGAACTGCAAGATCATGACCTGAGCCAAAGTCGGATGCTTAACTGACTGAGTCACACAGGTGCCCCAATATATAGAGTATTTTTACTACTTGTGTTCTCTTTATTCATCACCTTACCACCCTCAAATGTGGCAGTTACGAATCTTTTTGTTCTGTAGTTTTGCCTTTAACAGAATGTGGTGTATTTGGGATCATACAGTATGTAGCTTTTCAGATTGACTTCTTTCTCTTAGTATTATGCAATTAGTTTTCCTCCATGTCTTTTCATGGCTTGATAGTTCATTTCTTTTTTTGTGCTGAATAATATTCCATTATCTGGATGTGTTGTAGTTTATTTGTTCAATTAGTGGAGAACATCTTGGCTGCTTCCCAGTTTTGACTGTTCTGAATAAAGCTTCTATAAAGACTCATGTGCAGGTTTTTGTCCACACTGAGCCCCCATCAATTGGGCAATTACAGTTCAGGTTTTCCTACCTTTGTACTGGTTCCCATTGTGGTTTCTGTTCTTGACTTTCTATTCCAGTAAGCCATGACTCCTTGTATTTCTCTGTCTCTCCAGTATTGAGGTCAGCAGTTTGCACTGTGTCCTTGCCTTGTAAGGAACCTAGAAGAGTTGTTGATTTTTCAATCTGTTCAGATTTTTACTTGAAAAGACAGAATGATGACTTTCAAGCTCCTTATATGTGGAAATTGAAACTGGAAGTTCTGAACTACTTTTTTAAAATGAAAAAATAGTGCATAAAAAAGGGTATTTATATGATTTTAAAAAGTAAACTGTTTGGACGGAAATGCAATGAAACATTTAAATCTCTTTTCCATTTTAGACCTTAGTTCTTCAGGCCTTCTCCCTAGAAGAAACCACTATTAATAGTTTCATGTATATTCTTCCATAGATAATCTTAGCATGTAAAAATGTATGTGTGTACATAACCTTTTTCTAAAAAAACAAATATGTTGAAGCATATTCAACATGTAGTGGACCTTGTTTTTGTTTCTTACGTCTTAACAGTTCATGTCATATCATCATGCAAAGATCTATTTTAATTTTCTTATGGTTGCATATTATTTTGTTAGAGATGTATGTTATAATTTATTTTAACACCTCTCACCTCCTCATGATGAACATCTATGATTTTATTTAAAAGCATGAAAAGTCATAAGTGCCCAGTTGAAGTCATTGTAGTCATGTGCATACATCCTTGTAATGTGTGAGTGTATCTGTGACATACATTCCTAAAAGTTACCTCCTTAATATTAGTAAGTACATATAACTGTTTTATAACTTGAGTTTTTTCCCCACTCCCCTTAGAAAAATGCCTAAGAAGAGAGAAAATGGGACTGGATGTAGAAGGTCAATGAGATTACTAAAAGTAGATCCTTCAGGAGTGTCATTACCAGCAACTCCAACCCAGCCGACATTAATAGCAGATGAAAATGTAAGAAAGTGCAAAAACAATGTTACTCAATAAAATAGTGAAAAATTTGAAGTGTTTGAAACTAGATTAAAAAGTCATTAACTTATGTTCAATTTTTACTTAATTTAAAAAATGTTTGTTTATTTTGAGAGGGAGAGAGAGAGTGTGAGTGGGAGGGAGGCAGAGAGAGAGAATCCCAAGCCGACTTTCACTGTCAGAGCTGTCTGTGCAGAGCCTGATGTGGGGCTGGATCTCATGAACCGTGAGATCATGACCTGAGCCTAAATCAAGAGTCAGACACTTAACCAACCAGCCACCCCCGTACTTCATTAATTTACTACTGCTGTTTATAGTTTAATGATTAAGATTTCAAAGTCATAAAAACTAGTTTGGATTCTATATTTCTGCAAGCGTACCTGCAGTGGAATTGTGGATAAATTACTTAACCTTTCTGAGCCCATTTCCCCATATTTAAAGTGGTAATAGTATAGAAACTTCAAAGGGGTGTTGAGGGGGTTAAGTGAAATAGTATCTGTAAAGTTTCTTCCGTTCTGTTAAGGGCTTAGTAAGTAATCAATAAATGGTAGTATTAATGTTATTAATAATAAATAATATGTTATAATAGTGATAGCCCTTTGCTGTGGTATAACTTTGTACTTTTAGTGAGTAGAAAGAATTTTATTTACGAAGTTTATTGTCTAAATCAGATTATAATTATGTTTTTTATTCAAGAACACCTATGGTTTTTAATACTTTATATCTAAGTGCTTAATTCTAAATTGGAAGATAGCACTAATTGGTGCTTTGGGAGCTAATTGCAAATTAAGGTACTTGGGAAGAGTAGCTTTCCAATTTTCCTGAAGTTTCACTCATGATAAATGTATTTACATTGAACTCATTCCACACAGCTAAAGCAGAACTTTTGTGAAATGATACTTAAACTTGCTGCATGTGATGTATATTTTGTATTTTTGACTCTATTCTTTTGTCATTCATGAAAACATTGTTTGTTTTAACATATTGAAATGATTTCACCATCCATGGGTTACAACCTAGGATTTAAAAAAACACTGGCAGGGGCGCCTGGGTGGCTCAGTTGGTTAAGCATCCGACTTCGGCTCAGGTCATGATCTCACGGTCCGTGGGTTCGAGCCCCGCGTCGGGCTCTGTGCTGACAGCTCAGAGCCTGGAGCCTGTTCCAGATTCTGTGTCTCCCTCTTTCTCTGACCCTCCCCTGTTCATGCTCTCTCTCTGTCTCAAAAATAAATAAATGTTAAAAAAAAAAAATTAAAAAAAATAAATAAATAAAAATAAAAAAATAAAAAAACACTGGCAGGGTGCCTGGGTGGCTCTGTTGGTTGAGGGTCCAACTCTTGGTTTCAGTTCAGGTCATGATCTCATGGTTTGTAGGATTGAGCCCTGAATTGGGCTCTGCACTGACAGCGCAGTGCCTGCTTGGGATTCTCTCTCTCTCTCTCTCTCTCTCTGGACCTCCCCGCTCATGGGCACGCTTGAGTGTGCACGTTCTCTCTCTCTCTCTTTCAAAAATAAATAAATAAACTTAAAAAAACCCACTGGCATAGAATAATAACTGAGTAACAAATTGAACTGTTCTGAACCAATTCCTGTCAACTCCTCTTTTGGGAGTGTAACTTTGGACAAGGTAGCTTCTCTAAGTTTCATTATAATTTCTTTAAAATGTGGTATCTCATTCACTAGATTATTGTGAGTATTAAATGGGATAATATATATTATTAGCTTACAGGATACCTGGCAATCATTCATTGAACATTATTTTTGGATACTGTTGATGTGTCACCTATGTTGTTGGTATCAAAAGTAAAGTAGTGAAAAACATTCCAGGGCAGAGCAAGAGTCAATCGACCTTTTTATTTCTCATTTTATTCTTGATTTTCTTATTTTTTAAAACAGCCTTTGTTACCTCCTGGGCCTTTAGAAATGACTCCTGAAAATCGAGATGATGACAACGACCTGTTTAAAGGATTCCTACAGACTTGGGCAGAAGTGAGCAAGGTATCACTTGGGAGGGCTTATAGCTTTGAGAATTATCTGTTAAGGAAATTTCAGTATATATATTAACTTAGTACTTTGGTCCCTTTCATTGTTGCAGACAAGTATTAAGAATACTGAGAAGGAGTTATCTAGCATTAAAAAGTGAGTTGAAATGCCTTGTCTTTGTTTTATATTTTCTGAAATCTTTAAGTTAGACTATATACCATTACAGGAGGTTTTGAAAATGAGGTGGAAAAAATACCCATAATATTTCCACCTAACAACTGTTGTTTTTGTATGTTTCCTTTTAGGTATTGCCATATGTAATACCATTATGATATAAGCTTCATGAGTGCAGGGATTTTGTTTCAGTAACCAAAATGGTGCCTGGCACTTAATATGTATTCACTCATTGTTTAATAAATGAATGAATACACATACATTTTTAGTTTATTATGTTCTAATGTATATACACGTTTATATTCTGCTTTTTCTTTAACATAGTTACATTTATTAAAGTCTTTAAATTTATTGATTAATTGCATATTATTTAGTAGGTGGCATTTACTTAACCTCTTCTTCCTCTCCTGATATTTAGAATTCTTTTTTTTTCTTTTTATTTAAAATTTATTTAATAAATATAGAGATAGACGGAGAGAGACAATCCCAAGCAGGCTCTGCACTGTCAGTGCAGAGACTGATGTAGGGCTCAGTCTCATAAATAGTGAGATCATGACCTGAGCCGAAATCAAGAATTGGATGCTTAACCGACTGAGCCACCCAGGTGCCCCTGGAATTATTTTCACTTTAGTTTTGTGTGTTTAGTTGTGTATTTAGTTATACATGTGCTTGTGTTTAAATGTGATAGTGTGTTAGTTCTTTAGGATAGATTCCAGAAGTGAGATTACTGAGTCAAATATTATGGACATACATTGCTGAATTGTTTTCTGAAATCTTTTTTTTTTCTTCTGAAAATTTTATATGAATTTACTCTGCCACTAGCACTATTAACGAATGTATATGTTTGACTGTAGCCTGCTACCTTTTATAAGTGAAGAATAGTATCCCATTTTTTAATTTGACTTCCTTGGTTACTAGGAGGTTAACTATTTATTTACTGTGTCTTTTTTCTTTTCTTTTTTTTTGAGTTATGTTTTAGTTATTTTCACTATTGATTGGCTTTACTTCTAAAATTTAATTGTTTTCTCAGCTATAAAGCCAATTTAAATGGCATGGTCATTAATGAAGATACTGTTCATAAAGTTACCAAAGGCCCAATACTCTCTGTGGCTCTCCACCCATCAGAAATTAGAACTTTGGTGGCAGCTGGGGCCAAATCTGGGCAAGTTGGACTTTGGGATTTGGTAAGTTATTATTAATTTTTTGAAGACAATAAAGTTTGACTGAAACAAATAGTCTACAGGAGAATAGCTTAGAGCCATGTGTTTGTAGATGTTACTTGAGATTTATAGTTTTGTGCTTTGTGATTCCAGACATTAGAGATCTGGGGAAATTTTAGTTGGCTTTCTAGAACTTTAAAATTTTTAGTTTGAATATCACTAGTTACCGGGACATAAATTAACTGCCAGGAAACTCTGTTACGACTTTAATTTTTTTTTTTTAACGTTTTTTTATTTATTTTTGAGACAGAGAGAGACAGAGCATGAACGGGGGAGGGGCAGAGAGAGAGGGAGACACAGAATCGGAAGCAGGGTCCAGGCTCTGAGCCACCAGCCCACAGCCCGACGCGGGGCTCGAACTCACAGACCGCGAGATCGTGACCTGAGCCGAAGTCGGACGCTTAACCGACTGAGCCACCCAGGCGCCCCAACGACTTTAAATGTATATATGAGAAAATCATACAAAGTTCTTAGTTTACTACTTATGTTTAAAATACAGTTTCCAAGTGGGAAAAAGTATCTTTTCAGGGATATGCTTAGGATGATCCCATTCATTTTTTTATGAGTCACAGATACTGAATTCCACTCACTGTATGTATAATTCTGCATGGATTGCTTTTGATAGTTACAAAATTGAGAAAAGCCAAGTTAACGTTCTCTGAATTTATTTTTTAATTGGGAAAGTAGAACAAAGACCTGTTTCTTAACAGATTTTGTGAGAAGAAGAGAGAAATAAAAACCAAGTTCTTTCTTGTTTTGGGAGAAAAGGTTCTTCCTTATTTTGATAAGGTGTGAATGAGGGTAGGAGGTAAAAGTATCTGGTAAATGAAATAGAAGAGAAGTGGGAAGAGGACTAAGAATAGTATAAGGTTGTACAAGCTAAGAGATGAGTTTTAAGGATTGGAGTTTGACAGGGCTTCTTGTAGAGAAGTTAAAAAGAATGAAAGCAGAGAAAAGGCCATTGGTTTTGAAAATGGGGTACCATTAGTGAGTTGAGAGAGTAGCTTCAACAAAGAGGTAAGGAACACAGACTTTGAGAGAATAAAAAATAATGGGGTAGTGGAAGAAATGAAAACAGTGGATAAATACCATTGGTAGAAGAACTTTGAAAAGGAAAAATAGAGAATTAGTATAGTCAAGTGAAGATCTTTTCAGGGTAGATCAATCTGTACAGAGTTGAAGATATGTAGAAAAGTCCCTTTGTCATGTCTTTCCTGGTGACTTCAAAATCTGTATTACTATGTCTCTATAGTCCGGTATCCTTTTTTTTTTTTTAATGTTTATTTTTGAGAGAGAGAGAGAGAGAGAGAGCGAGGGAGGGGCAGAGAGAGAGGGAGACACAGAATCTGAAGCAGGCTCCAGGCTCTGGTCTATCAGCACAGAGCCCACCACAGGGCTTGAACCTACAAGCCGTGAGATCATGACCTGAGCTGAAGTCAGATACTTAACCGACCGAGCCACACAGGTACCCCATATAGTCTGGTATCCTTAACAACTTTCTAAATTTCCCAGATCTTTGGCTGTGTCACATTAACAGCTTGAGCAAGTCTAAAACCTAGTACTTTTGCTGCCCTGTGCTCATGTCCCAACTCTCTAATTTTTAAAAAAAAACTTTATCAAAGTATAATTTAGATATTACAAAATTCACATATTTCAAAGTACAACTTAATGATTTAAAAAAATTGTTTTAATAGATATTTTTTAGAGAGTGAGAGACAGGGCACAAGCCGGGAAAGAGCAGAGAGAGAGGGAGATACAGAATCTGAAGCAGGCTCCAGGCTCTGAGCTGTCAGCACAGAGCCTGCTGTAGGGTTTGAATCCACGAACTGTGAGATCATGACCAGAGCCGAAGTCATGCTTAACCAATGGAGCCACCCAGGTGCCCCTAACCCAGTGATTTTTAATAGGTTTAGTGAGTTGTGTAACTTCACCCTCCAGCTTTAAAACATTTTTGTCATTCCTAGAAGATTCCTATTGGCTAATTACATTTAATCCCCCAGCTAATTACCCTTATACCCAGGGGCATCTTCTTAAATTTGACCTTTTTGGACATGTCATATAAATAGAATCATACAATATGTGGTCTTTTATGTTGATTTCTTTCTCTTAGCATAATGTTTTCAAGGTTCATTTATGTTTTAGTATGTATCAGTATTTCATTCTTTTTTAATTGTTGGACAATACTCCATTGTTTGACTATACCACATTTTGTTGATTCATTTTATCACTTGATAGACATTTGGGTTGTTTCCACGTTTTGGCTATTCTGAATAATGCTAGTATAAACATTTGTGTGCACATTTTTGTTTGGAAATGTGTTTTAATTTCTCTTGGGTAGATATCCAGGGACAGAGTTCTGGGTCATCTGGCAACTAGTTAACATTTTGAGGAACTACCAAACTTCTTTCCAAACGATTGTATCATTTTATATTCCCACCAGCAATATGAGGGTTCCAATTTCCCCCGTGCTCAGCAATGTTTATTATTTTATGTCATTTTGATTATAGCCTTTCTGGTGGATGTGAAGTGGTATCTCATTGTGGTTTTGATGCATATGACTAATGACTAATGTTGAGCCTCTTTTCATGCCATTTGGATATCTTTGATAAAATGGCTATTCAGATCTTTTATCAATTAAAAAAATTTTTTAATGTTTATTTTTGAGAGAGAGACAGAGACAGAGTGTGAGCGGGGGAGAGGCGCAGAGAGACAGACAGACAGAGAGAGAGAGAGAGAGAGAGAGAGTGTGAGAGAGAGAGAGAGTGAGAATCCAAAGCAAGCTCCAGGCTCTGAGCTGTCAGCACAAAGCCTGACTTGGGGCTTGAATCCACGAACCATGAGATCATGACCTGAGCTGAAGTCGGACACTCAACTGACTGAGCCACCCAGGTGTCCCTTTTATTAATGTTTTATTAGGTTGTTTGTCTTACTGAATTATGAGTTTGTAAATTCTAGATACAAATTCTTTATCAGATGTGTTTTGCAAATATTTCTGGTAGTTTTTGGCTTTTCTTCATTTCCTTTATGCTGTCTTTTGAAGTGCAAAAGATGATATCCAGTTTATGAAAAATTTTAAATGGATTGTGCTTTTGGTGTCATATTTAAGAAATCTTTCTCTAGCTTCAAGCCTTAAAGAGTTTTTCCTGTTTTTTTCTAAAAATTTTATAGTATGTGCTTTCACATTTAGTTTGGTGATTCATCTTGAGTTCTTTTTTTTTTTTAATATGAAATTTATTGTCAAATTGGTTTCCATACAACACCCAGTGCTCATCCCAACAGGTGCCCTCCTCAATGCCCATTACCCACTGTCCCCTCCCTCCCACCCCCCATCAACCCTCAGTTTATTCTCACTTTTTAAGAGTCTCTCATGGTTTTCCTCCTTCCCTCTCTGTAACTCTTTTTTTCCCCTTCCCCTCCCCCATGGTCTTTTGTTAAGTTTCTCAGGATCCACATAAGAGTGAAAACATATGGTATCTGTCTTTGTCTGTATGACTTATTTCACTTAGCATCACACTCTCCAGTTCCATCCACGTTGCTACAAAAGGCCATATTTCATTCTTTCTCATTGCCAAGTAGTATTCTATTGTATATATAAACCACAACTTCTTTATCCATTCATCAGTTGATGGACATTTAGGCTCTTTCCGTAATTTGGCTACTGTTGAAAGTGCTGCTGTAAACATTGGGGTACAAGTGCTCCTGTGCATCAGCACTCCTATATCCCTTGGGTAAATTCCTAGCAGTGCTTATTGCTGGATCATAGGGTAGATCTATTTTTAATTTTTTGAGGAAACTCCACACTGTTTTCCAGAGTGGTTGCACCAGTTTGCATTCCCAACAGTGCAAAAGGGTTCCCGTTTCTCCACATTCTCTCTAGCATCTCTAGTCTCCTGATTTGCTCATTTTAGCCACTCTGACTGGTGTGAGATGATATTTGAGTTATTTTTTATATATGGTGTGAGGTAAGGGCCCAAGTTTACTTTTTTGTATATGAATATCCAGTTGTCATTTATTGAAAAGACTATCCTTTCCCCATTGAATTGCCTTGACACCCCCTGTTTTTCCTCTTTCTTTCAGATTCCTAGTTGCATCTAGAATCAAAAGTTGTTACCGTTTATTCAGTTACCCATTCACCCATTTATTCATTGTTTCCACATTTATTATTTTGTGCTGAGTAATATTCTAATGATTCCCCAGATATTAGATATTTGTGAGCAAAAATTGTCTCTGCCCTCTTACAGTTTAGAATTTAGTGGCAAATGCAGCATTAATGAAATAATGGCCAAATATGTAATTACATACTTGATAAGTGGAATGAATTATATAGTGTGTTTAATGGACTGAAGGAAAGTAGTGTTAATGACAGGGGGCTGGCCTAATTTGGAGGATCAGGGAAAGAAACCTTCCCTGAGGAACTGAGAATTGAGATGAGATTTGAAAGCTAAGTAGCAATAGACCAAGTAAAGAAAAGGGAAAGAATATTTCAGACAAGGGAACAGCATGTCAAGGACCTGCAGCAGGAGGAGGCCTATCTGATACTTTTAAAGACCTGAAAAATTGCTTGTGTAGCTGGAGCATAGACAGCAAAGGAATAGACACAAGGGATGAGTGGAATAGGATGAAGCTGTGGAGGTGGGTAGAGACCAGATCTATATATCTATATCTATATCTTTGAATGAGATTTTTTTTAAGTTTATTTACTTGTTTTGAGAGAGAGAGAATCCCAGTCAGGCTCTACACTGTCAGCACAGAGCCTCAGACAGGGCTTGATCCTATGAACTCATGAACCATGAGATCATGACCTGAGCCAAATTTAAGAGTCAGATGCTTAACTGACTGATCCACCCAGGCACCCCAAGAATTTTGGTTTTTATCCTAAAAGCAATAGGAAGCCATTGAAGAGTTTTAAGCTGGGTCCTCACTCGTTCCTTGTGTCTAATAAAGTCCTTTAATGCTTTTGCCCCTTTCCATCCTTACTGCCATTATGTTGGGCCAGGGCCCCATGTCCTCTTTTAGAATTACCATACTGGTCTGAATTGGTATTTGTACTTCCAATTTTCCTATTCCAATTCAGTGTACACAGATAGTCATTTCTAGGCTCAAAACAAACTGGTCCTGTATTCAATTAGGTTTAAAGTAGTTAGAAGCACTCTTTTTGTTTAATATTTTATTTTTAAGTAATCTCCATACTCAGCATGGGGCTCGAAGTCACAACCCTGAGACTAAGAGTTGTGTGCTCCATTGACTGATCCAGTCAGGCACCCCTAAAAGCACTTTTAACCTGGTATATTCAGATTAAAATGGGCAATTGGAATTTCCCAAAGAATGAGAAAAAGCAGTCAAATCAGTTTTAAAAAAATCTTACAGCAATAAGGAAGAAGTATAACTTATGCTGTGCACTTCAAAAACTAGCCACCAAGGACAAATTCTGTAGCTCAGCTGGGGGTGGGGCACAGCATGATTTAGCTTCTACCTTGCCTTAACAGCCAAAATCCATATTGGTAACTGACCAAACCCTGATGATTTTCACCTATGTTGTCAAAACTAGAGAGAACACATTGAGTGGGCATTTAGAGTTTTCCTCCTTTGAGTGAGAAATAGGGACATGGCTGCTGAGGGGAAAGGGGAGAAAACAGGGGAAGTTTGTTAATAGTAGGACTAATTCTCTATGAAGGAAATTTTCTTGGTCTGTGGGAGTAGTATAAGCTACTACTAAATCTGCCAGGTAGGTGGTATAAATCCTTATAAATGTTAAAAAAATTGTTTTTAAGTATTTATTTGAGAGAGAGAGGGAGAGAGAGAGAGAGAGGGGCAGACAGGGAGGGAGAGAGAAAGAATCCAAAGCAGGCTCTGCACTGCCGGCATAGAGCCTGATGCAGGGCTCAAACTCATGAACTATGAGATCATGACCTGAGCTAAAACTAACAGTCAGATGCTTAACCGACTGAGCCACCCAGGCACCCCCTTTATTAATACTTATTTATTCATTTTTTAGAGGGAGAGATAGACAGTAGGGGAAGCGCAGAGAGAAGGAGGCAGAGAATCCCAAGCAGGCTCTGCAGCTGTCCATGCAGAGCCTGACATGGGGCTTCAAATCCATGAACTGGGAGATGATGACCTGAGCTGAAACCAAGAGTTGGATGTTTAACTGACTGAGCCACCCAGGAGCCCCTAAATCATATATAGAATAATGGACAAAAGTCTATTACAGTCTAGGAATTCCAACAAATATTGCATATTCTTTCAGCTGAAACCAACTATCCACCTCTGTCTTCTTCTTGGCTACAGAAAAGCCCGTCTTTTTCTGAGGAAAAAATGAACTGATCAGATACTGGGAGAAAGAGTCAATATGTTATATCAGAGCATCTAACATGGACAGAGCAATTCAAGCATGATGAAAATGAAAAGAAATGATATGACAACTAGACAAACACTACTGCAAAAACAACAAAAGAACCTAGCATGCAAAGACAGGTCTAGAAGAAAAACATAACTCAATGCAAGAAAGAAAATTCTCTTCAGTTTCTTTAAATTGTGGAACTGTACTGTTTTGTATAGTAGCCACAGGTCCTAAGAGACTATTTACATTTAAATCAATTAAAATAGAAAATTCAGTTCTTCAGTTACACTAGGCTTGTTTCAAGTGCCTAATAGCCATACATGGCTAGTGGATACTATGTTGATAGTGCATACATATAACATTTTTGTTATCTTAGAAAGCTCTTTTTGGACAGTGCTGCTATGGAGCAAGTTAATAACAATATTATTTGGTAAAATAATACTTAAAGATAAGATGATAAAACAGCAGAATGAGATGGAAAAGGATATTGCAGAACTAAGGAAACAAACTGAAGATCAGTGAAACTAATAAATTAGACAAAAGCAAGGAACAGAATAGACATCATTGAAAATTGTAGACATTAAAGACTTGAGGTAATCATAAACACAGACAAGCCACTGGTAAGGGAAGACCATCAAAGATGACCCAACAGTGAAACAGCAAATATATTCAAAGAGAATTCTTCTTTTTTAAATTTTTTAAAATGTTTATTATTTTTGAGAGGGACAGAGACAGAAAGTGAGTGGGTTGGGGCAGAGAGAGAGGGAGGCACAGAATCTGAAGCAGGCTCCAGGCTCTGAGCTGTCACCACAGAGCCCCATGCAGGGCTCGAACTTACAAGCTGTGAGATCGTGACCCGAGCGGAAGTCGGATGCTGAACTGACTGAGCCACCCAGGCGCCCCCAAAAGAGAATTCTTCTGAAAAGAGAATTGAGTTGGCAGATTGAATGTTATACCATGTTTTAGGAAAACATAGAGGGTAAAGAATTCTTTAGGCAGAAAAATTATATTCAAGGGGAGAAGTCTAGCTTTTCTGTTTTCTACAGCAACATTTCATGTAATGTCTACAAGGTTCTGAGGGAAGGAAGTGTGGCCTGGAATACTTAGCGGCCCAAGATAATTGTTCTAGTTAAAGGCAGCTGGTAGGTATTCTCACATGTGAAAAAACTCAAGAAATTCAAGACCTGGGAGTTCATCTGGAAAAAAAACCATTTCACAGTAAGTCTTAGCCAATTAAGAGTAAATCAGGATTAAAAATTCAGGAACAGAGAAGTTTCACAAAAGAATTGGTGATGAGGATTAAATCCATTTAAATGTAGAACTAATCTTAAACAGCTATACAAATTATGTTTATAGAAGTGGATATAAATGTTATCAACCTGGACAAAATAAAAATAATAGTATATAATATAGACATGGAGACAGGGGAGATTGGAGAAGGGATGAAAATAATGCTCTCAATCAATAGAAAATATCTAAAATTGGGACATAGTTGAAAAAATAAGAAAGCATAATGACTGCTCCTGCTTCATGTTTTATACTCCCCCACCTCTTAAAAAAAAAAAAAAAAAAGGGCTAGAGAGCGGGAAAGAGAGAATCTCAAGTGGGCTCCACACCCAGCATGGAGACCCACATGGGGCTTAATCTCATGACTTGAGTCAAAATCAAAGAGCTGGATGCCTGGGGTGCCTGGGTGGCACAGTTGGTTAAATGTCTGACTCTTGATCTCAGCCCAGGTCATGATCTCACTGTTGGTGAGTTCAAGCCCTGCATTGGGCTCTGCGCTGATGCTGTGGAGGCTGCTTGGGATTCTGTCTCTCCCCTCTGCCCCTCCCCGACTTGTGATCTCTCTAAATAAATATTTAAAAAAAAAAAGACGCTTAACTGACTGAGCCACCCAAACGCCTCTACTTTGTCCTTTTTAGGAAATAGCACTTGTAAAGAAATACATTTGACCCTTAACACAATTTGAACTGTGTGGGTCCACTTATACATGGATTTTTTTTCAGCAAATATATTGAAATTTTTTTGGAGATTTGCGATAACTTGAAAAAACTTTCAGATGAACCACATAGCTTAGAAATATTGAAAAGATAAAGGTATGTCATGAATGTATAACATATATGTAGACACTAGTCTATTTTATCACTTACTACCATAAAATATACACAAATCTATTATAAGTTAAAATTTATTAAAACTTCAACACTTACAGACCATATGTGGTGCCATTCACAGTCGAGAGAAATGTAAACAAACATAAAGATGTGGTATTAAATAGTAACTGGAAAATTAACTGCTGTACTACTTGTACTACTCTAATAATGATTTCCTAGCTATCCTATTGCTATTGTGGTGAGCTTAATTATAGCAAGTATCTAGTTAAAATGCTAATCATCTCCATGTGAACATTTTATCTTTAGTAAATTGTGTATCATAGTAAAAAGTGATCTCTTGGGGTTCTTGCATATTTTTCACTGTGTTTAGTGCAATACTGTACACCTTGAAAAACATCATAGGACTCCTACAAAGTACCACTAGTGATTCTGGAAAGTGCTCCCAAGAAGTGGGGAATATTCAGGAGAGTACAGGAAAAAGTTGAATTGCTTGATAAATACTAAATACTATAAATTGAGGTCTGCAGCTGCAGTTGCCCGACATTTCAAGATAAATGAATCTAGCATAAGGACTGTTGTAAAAAAAAAAAAAAAAAAATTGTAAAGCTGTTACTGCATCTATTCCAGCAAGTGTGAAAACCTTGTACTTTTTGCAAAATACCTTTTTATCTGAAGATGCAGCTTTTATGTGGGTGTAGGATTGCTCTAAGAAATGCATACCTGTAGACTGATATGACTCGAGGAAAATTGAAGTCATCATATAACAAAGTAAATGGAAGGTGAAAGATAGAAAGCTGGAGAATTTAATGCCAGCAAAGGATAGTTTGATAATTTTAGAAAGAAGTTTGGCTTTAAAAACGTTAGAATAACAGGAGAAGTAGCTTCCGCTGATCCAAGACTGAAGACAAGTTCCCAGACACCATTAAGAAAAATGCTGAGAAAGAATATCTGCCTGAACTGGTTTCTAATGCAGAGGAAAGTGCATTCTGGGAAAAAAAAAAAAAGCCACAAAGGACATTTATTAGTAAGAAAGAGAAATGAGCACCAGATTTAAGGCACAAAGGAATAGGCTAACTCTACTGTGCAAATACATTGTGATCAGGACTGCCATTCTCTATAAAGCTGCTAATCCTCACCCTCAAAGGGAAAAGATAAATACCAGCAGCCAGTTTTTTGGCTGTACAACAGGAGGTCCTGGAAACAGGAGCCCATTTCTGGATCACCGATGCTTTCTCCCTGAGGTCAGGAAGTACCTTGCCAGTAAGGTACTGCCTTTTAAAGTTCTTTCGATGTTGGGCAATGTCCCTGGCTACCCAGAACCCAAGGCATCAAAATGTTGCCCCCAAACACTGTCTCTAATTCAGCCTCTAGATCAGGGGGTCATTAAGGACTTTGAAGGCTCATTACACATGGTACTCTATAGAAAAGATTGTCCACACCACCAAGAGAACCCCAGCAGAAAAAACATCTGAAAATCAAGAATGATAACACCATTGAAGATGCCACTATTGTGACAGAAAAAGCCATGAAAACAGTCAAGCCTGAAAGAATAAATTTCTGCTGGAGAAAACTGTGTCCAGATGTTGTACATGACTTCACAGGATTTATGACAGAGACAGTCAAGGAAATGATGACAGATTGTGGTTATGGCAAAAATGGTTAGTGTGAAAGGTTTCAGGATGTGGATCTTGGAGGAATTCAACAGCTAATAGATGCCCCCCGAGAGGAATTAATAGAAGAGTGCTTGATGGAGAGGAATGCTTCTGAACCAGTCCCAGATGATTGAAGCAGTGCTAGAAAATAAATTGACATTAGACAATCTGGCAGAAGCATTCTAATTGTTCAAGACTGCTTTTGACTTCTTTTATGATGTGGACCCTTCTGTGGTACGGGCACTGTAACTAAAGCAAATGTTGGAAGAAATATTGGTACAATATAGAAACCTTTTTAGAGAAATGAAAAAACAAGCCAGACAGAGGTTATGATATATTCCATAAAGTTACACTCAATGTGTTGCCTCTCCTGCCTCCCCTTCTACCTCTACTACCTCATCCACCCCTTCTGTTGCTATTACCCCTGAGCCCCTCCTCTTCCTCCTTAGCCTATTTAACGTGAAGATGATGAGATGAAGACCTTTATGATGGTCCACTTCCACTTAGTAAATAATTATTCTACTGTACAATTAATAAACTTATCTGTTGTATACATACATGTCTCTCTGTGTGAAAATCTTTGACCTGTACAGCAAGAAATATGTGAGCATTTTTGTGTCATTATCATCATCATTGCCTAAGTAGTCATTGTGTAGAACATCATGTGCAAGACTTGTATGGAAGTTGATAGCCTATCCTTACATAGGCATAAGGTGAGTACTATTTAATATAAAATTAATAATTTGTTAGCTTCTTTATAATTTTGCTTTCAAAGAGTTACATTACCATACAGTATACCTTTTTCTCTTGTAAATTGGAGCAACTGCATATCAGCTTATTAAAACAGGTAAGTGATATTTTTAAAAAAATTTAACTATTTCCAATATTGCATTGTGAATATGACTGTAATACTGGATCTCATAAAAATTTTATAGGGATTAATCCATTAGGGTATAGGCTAGGCTACTGTGAAGCAACTGTATTGATTACACTAGGCTACCATAAAGCAACCATATTGCCACTTCATTATCAATGCATGAATTGTGCCTGTACGTAAATATGAATTTCATTTTCATATTATGTTTTTATTTTTTATGTCATGTTAGTAATATGTATATAATATCTATAGTGTTTTGTATCATATAAGACAATATTGACAGGTACTGACATGATTTATTTTATAAACAGATGACATAAACTTGTGGGATTGAAAAAAAGTAGTACTATGAATGTATTTTCTTTTTCTTATGACTTTATTAACATTTCTTTTCTCTAGCTTACTGTATTGTAAAAGTACAGCATATAATATGCATAACCTATAAAATATGTTAGTTCATTGTGTTATTATTGAGGATCTTGGTCAATAGTAGGCTATTAGTAGTTAAGTTTTTGGGTAGTCAAATGTTATACATGGGATTTTCAACTGCATGGTGGGTTGGTGCTCTTAACCTCTTGTTCAAGAATCAGCTGTGCTTGAAGTTCAAAAACTACTTCAGCCTGATTTTCTTTTATTACTTTGAAGTATAGTTTAATTTAATACTATGAAAAATGGCATATATAGCATGGTCTTATTTTTTTCTAAATTTCTTTGTCATTCTATTTGTCTGAGTACATACAGAGATATCTGTAATGATAGCTTAGTATTTTAATGATCATTTTAGTTAATTTTGGATTTGCAGTAATTTTTTTTATTTTTTTTTAATGTTTTTTATTTATTTTTGAGACAGAGAGAGACAGAGCATGAACAGGGGAGGGGCAGAGAGAGAGGGAGACACAGAATCCGAAGCAGGCTCCAGGCGCCCCTGCAGTAATTTTTAATAGTTACTGTCTTTCTACATTTCTGTATTGTTATTTATAACAATGGAGAGTTTTGTTCTAAAAATAAACACTATAAACAAATATGTGAGGATATTAACAGTGGTTAACTCTAGATAGGAGGAGGAGTGTATGTGATTATAATTTTTTCCCTCCCTTTCCTTTTAAAAAATTCTGTTTAAGTTTAAAATAAAAAAAGAAGAAAACAAAAATGCCTGAATATTTCAGAGCAAATTAAGCCAAATTTGGAGAGGACAGTTGCTCTGGTTCGTACTATGACATATGGCATAGTAACATAATTTATCCAGATCTGAGAAGTGATGATTTAGTACTTGGTAATCCACCTGTGAAAAGGATAATCCCTAGAAGTAGTAATAATATTACTTTTTTTTTTTTTTTTTTTTTAGAGAGAGTGCAAGCAGGGAGAGGGGCAGAGGGAGAGAGAGAGAGAGAGAGAGAGAGAGAGAGAGAGAGAGAGAGAGAGAGAGAGAATCTTAAGCAGGCTCCACACTTAGCACAGGGTTCCACGTGGTGCTTGATCCCATGACCCTGGGATCATGACCTGAGCCGAAATCAGGAGTCAGATGTTCAACTGATGGAGCTACCCAGGAGCCCCAGTAGTAATAATATTAATGTGGAATTGAAATACATGCATTTTCATGGTGTATTTAGGGGATAACGTATTTTTAAAATTATCACTTTGTGCCAGGACCAAATAACCTTATGAAAATTGTGCTGAGAATGATATATAGAAGCATACTGAAGAGACAAAGTAGTAATGGTAGTTATACTGTTTTTAGTAGAAGGGAATTATGCTGAATGTGAAATAAAGAGTAGATTTCTCATTTCTTGAGATTTCATGAACTAAAGTCATAATAAACTATAATTCTTTTCCCTTCTGCATTATGAAAAAGTAGTTTGCAAAAGCTGGAAACGGTTAAAATAAATGTGACAATATCATTGGATTAAAAATTAGAAAAAAGTAATTTAGTGATAATATGACATTGTTAGTTCTGACTTTCTGAATGGGAGGGTGGGTATAATTATAGACTAAGAAAAGACTGAATGTAATACAAACATAAATAGTTTAATGACAGAAAGTGTTGCTACTTTTCACTAGTTTTTGTCTATCTCCCTGCCCTCAACTCTCTTCCAGACTCACCAATCTGAAGAAGATGGAATTTATGTTTTTCAACCCCACAGTCAGCCAGTTAGCTGTCTTTACTTCTCACCTGCCAATCCGGCTCACATACTCTCACTGAGCTATGATGGCACATTACGCTGTGGGGATTTTTCAAGGGCTATTTTTGAAGAGGTAAATGTTAATGTGTTTACATGTTGGCTTGAGATAATATTCTGGATTCTTTATGAAATGACACATGAATGATTATTATACCAATCAGAATGGGTGAAGTGGTACAGAGTAGGAATTTTAGAACTGCACTGCTTAAGTTTGAAACCCAGACCATCTGTTACTACTTGTATGACCTTGGAAGTTTTTACCTAATAGGGTTGTCATGAGGGTTAAATGATTTAATTTAGATAAAGTGGTTAGATGATCCAGCCAGGCACGTGAGTATTTGCTCTTAATTATTTTTTAATCTTTGCAAAAATATTTTATTTTGTATTATTGTTTTTTGATTAAAGTATAGTTGACACACAATATTACATTAGTTTTAGGTGTATAACAGTGATTCAACAACTGTATACATTATACTATGCTCACCACAAGTATAGAAACCATCTGTCAGCCTGCACAGCTATTACAATACAATTGACTATATTCTCTATGCTGTACATTTTATCCATTTTTATTCCCATATTCATTACATTACTAGAAGCCTGTATCTGCCATTCCTCTTCATTTATTTTGCCTTTCTCTCATCCCCACCCCACCCCTCTGACAATCACCAGTTTGTTCTCTGGGTCTGTTTCTGGTTTTTTGTTGTTGTTGTTCATTTGTTTTTTAGATGCTGTATAACTTAAATCATACACTTTCTTTGTCTGACTTACTTCATTTAGCATAATATCCTCTAGGTCCATCTATGTTGTCACAAATGGCAAGATCTCATTCTTTTTTATGGCTAAGTAATATTCCATTTGTGTGTGTGTGTGTGTGTGTGTGTGTGTGTGTGTGTGTGTGTGTGTATGTATGGATATACACACACTCACCACATCTTTGTTCATTTATCAATGGACATTTAGGTTGCTTACATATCTTCACTTTTATAAATAATGCTGCAATGAACATAAGGGTACGTAAATCTTTTCAAATTAGTGGTAATTTTTTTTAATGTTTATTTGTTTATTTAGAGACAGAGCATCCTGTGTGTGAGCTGGGGAAGGGCAGAGAGAGAAGGAGAGAGAGAATCCCAAGCAGGCTCTGTGCTGGCAGCGCAGAGCCTGCTGCAGGGCTTGATTTCATGAACCATAAGATCATGACCTGAGCTGAAATCAAGAGTCTGACTTAACCAGCTGAGCCACTCAGGCACCCCATTGAATTAGTGTTTTCATTTTCTTTGGGTAAATACTAGTAGGATTACTGGATCATAGGGTTTTTCTATTTTTAGTTTTTTGAGGAAACTGCATACTGTTTAGTACAATGGCTGTATAATTTATTCCGACCAACAGTGCACAAGGGTTCCTTTTTCTCCACATCCTTGCCAATACTTGTTATTTCTTGTATTTTTGATAGTAGTCATTCTAACAGGTATAAGGTGATATCTCATTGTGGTTTTGATTTGCATTTCCCTGATAATTAGTGATGTTGAGCATCTTTTCATGGGTCTGTTGGCTATCTCCATGTCTTTGGAAAAGTATCTGTTCATGTCCTCTGCCCATTTTTAATTGGATTACTTGGGGAAGTTTTGGGGTTGTTATATAATTTGGATACTAACACTTTATCAGGTATACTGTTTGCAAATATCTTTTCCAATCATTAGGTTGCCTTTTCATTTTTTTGATGATTTCCTTTGCTGTACAAAAGCTTTTTATTTTGATGTAGTCCTAATATTTTTTATTTTGTTTCCCCCACTGTAAGAGACATATGTAGAAAAATGTTTCTGAGTCTGATGTCAAAGAGATTACTTCCTTGTGTTTTCTTTTAGTTGTATGGTTTCAGATCTCCCATTTAAGTCTTTAATCCATTTTGAGTTTATTACTTTTTAATTAATTAATTTTTAAAGTAAGCTCTACAGCCAATATGGGGCTTGAACTCATAACCCCAAGATCAGGCATAGTATGCTCTACCAATTGAGCCAGCCAGGCACCCCACTTAGGGTTTATTTTTGTGTATGGTGTCAGAAAGTGGTCCAGTTTCTTATTTTTCATGTAGCTGTCCAGTTTTCCCAGCACCATTTATTGAAGAGACTGTCTTCCCCCATTGTGTGTTTTTGCCTCCTTTGTCATAGACTAATTGACCATATAAGCATGGGTTTGTTTCTGGGCTCTCTATTCTGCTCCATGGATCTATTTTTGTCTCAGTCCCGTACTGTTTTGATTATTATAGCTTTGTAATATGTTTTGAAATCTGGGATTGTGATACCCCCATCTCTGTTGTTTCTCAAGATTGCTTTGCCTATTTAGGTTCTTTTATGGTTCCATACAAATTTTAGCATTATTTGTTCTAGTTGTGTGAAAAATGCTGTTGGTATGTTGATAGGGATTGCATTGAATCTGTAAATTGCTTTGGTTAGTATGTACATTTTAACACTATTGGTTCTTTCAGTCCGTGAGTATGGTGTATCTTTCCATTTGTCTGTGTCATCTTCAATATCTTTGATCATTGTTTTATAATTTTCAGAGTACAGGTCTTTTACCTCCTTGCTTAAATTTATTCCCAAGTATTCTTTTTGGTGTAACTATAAATGGATTTGTTTTCTTTTTAAACATTTTTTTTTCAGTTTTATTTATTTGAGAGAGAGAGAGAGAAAGAGAGAGAGAGAGAGAGAGACATTGGGGGTGGGGGAGGGGCAGAGAGACAAGGAGAGAGAGAGAGAATCCCATGCAGGCTCCACACTGTCAGTGCAGAGCCCGACACAGGGCTCGAACTTATGAACTGTGAGATCATGCCTTGAGCCAAAATCAAGGGTTGGACACTTAACTGACTAAGCCACCCAGGTGCATCAAATAGAATTATTTTCTTAATTTCTCCTTCTGCTACTTTGTTATTATTAGTTGTAATATAATGCAACAGATTTCTGTATATTAATTTTGCATCCTGTAACTTTCCTGAGTTCATTTAGTACTTCTAGTAGTTTTTGGTGGAGTATTTAGGGTTTTCTATGTATAGTATCATGTCATCTGCAAACAGTGACAGTTTTATGGTTTCCTTACCAATTTGGATGCCTTTTATTTCTTTTTGTCTGCTTGTTGTGGCTAGGACTTCCAAGTACTATGTTGAATAAAACTGATGAGAGTGGACATCTTTGTCTTGTTTCTAATCTTAGAGAAAAAACTCAATTTTTCACCATTGAGGGTGATATTAGGTGTGTGTTTGCTATATATAGGCTTTATTGTGGTGAGGTATGTTCTCTCTAAACCCACTTAGTTGAGAATTTTTATCATGAATGGATGTTGAATTTTATAAAATGCTTTTTCTGCATCTATTGAGATGATATGATTTTTTATCCTTTATTTTATTAATGTGTATCATGTTGATTGGTTTGCAGACAGTGAACCATCCTTGCATCCCCAGAATAAATCCCATTTGATTGTGGTAAATAATCCTTTTAATGTACTGTTTAATATGGTATACTACTGTTGTGTTGAGGGCTCTTTGAACCTGTGTTCATCAGGAATATCGGCCTACGGTTTTCTTTCTGTAGTGCTTTGGTTTTGCTTGCCTTGTAGAATGTATTTGGAAGCTTTCCTTCCTCTTCTGTTTTAGCACAGTTTGAGGAGACTAGGTATTAACTTTTCTTTAAAAGTTTGGTGGAATTCAGGGGTGCCTGGTGGCTCAGTCAGTTAAATATCTGTCTCTTGATTTCGGCTCAGGTCATGACCTCATGGTTGGTGAGATTGAGCCCTGCGTCAGGCTTTGCACTGATAGCACATAGCCTGCTTGGGGTTCTCTCTCTCTGCCCTTCCCCAACTTGTGCATGTGCATGCATGCTCTCTCTCAAAAGAAATAAATAAACATTAAAAAAAATAAATGTTTGGTAGAATTCATCTGTAAATCCATCTGGTCCTGAACTTTTGTTTGTTGAGTTTTTTGATTACTAATTCAATTTTGTTACTAGTAATTGGTTTGTTCAGATTTTCTGTTTCTTCCTGATTCAGTTTAGGAAAATTATGTTTCTAGGAATTTAGTCATTTCTTCTAAGTTGTCTGATATTTTGGCGTATAATTTTTTGTAGTCTCTTACAATTATTTGTATTTCTGTGATGTCTGTTGTTACTTTTTTTTTGTTTCTGGTTTTATTTATTTGAGTCCTCCCTTTTTCTCTTGATGAGTTAGGCTAAAGGTTTATCAGATTTACATATCTTTTCAAAGAACCATCTCTTGGCTTTATTGATCTTTTTTGTTTTTGTTTTCTTTTTTAAGCGTGTATTCATTTATTTCCCTTCTGGTCTTTATCTTCTTCCTTTTACTAACTTTAGGCTTTGGCTTTGTGTGTCGTCTTTTTCTAGTTCCTTTAGGAATAAGGTTAGATTGTTTATTCAAGGTTTTTCTTGTTTAAGGTAGGCCTGTAGTGCTACAAATTTCCCCCCTAGAACAGCTTTTGCTGTATCCCAGAGATAATGGATTATTGTTTTTTCATTTTCATTTGTTGCCATGTGTGTTTTACTTCCTCTTTGATTTCTTCATTGATCCATTGATTGCTTAGTAGCATGTTATTTAGCTTCTATGTGTTTGTGTTCTTTCTAGTTTTTTTTTTCTGATAATTAATAGTTTCATACTGTCAGAAAAGATGCTTGATATTTCAATTTTCTTACATTTATCGAGTCTTGTGTCTTAACATGATTTATCCTGGAGAATATTGCATGTGTACTTGAAAAAAATGTGTATTCTGTTGGTTTTAGAGAAAGTGTTTTGTGTACATCTGTTAAGTCAGTCTGGTCTATTGTACAGTTCCAAGACACAGTTTCCTTACTGATTTTCTTTTTTTTTTTTTTTTTCTTTTTTTTTTTTTTTAATTTTTTTTTTTCAACGTTTTTTATTTATTTTTGGGACAGAGAGAGACAGAGCATGAACGGGGGAGGGGCAGAGAGAGAGGGAGACACAGAACCGGAAGCAGGCTCCAGGCTCCGAGCCATCAGCCCAGAGCCTGACGCGGGGCTCGAACTCACGGATCGTGAGATCGTGACCTGGCTGAAGTCGGACGCTTAACCGACTGCGCCACCCAGGCGCCCTCCTTACTGATTTTCTACCTGGATGATTTATCCATTGGTGTAAAGTGGGGGTATTAAAAAGTCTCCTACTATTACTGTATTGCTGAGCATTTCTCCTTTTATGTGGGTTGATATTTGCTTTATGTGTTTAGGTGCTCCAGTGTTGGGTACATAGATATTTATGATTGTTACATTCTTTTGTTGGATTGATCTCTTTGTCATTATGCCCTTCTTTGTCTCTTGTAACAATATTTTGTTTTTGTTTTTGAGAGAGACAGAGCATGTGAGTGGGGGAGAGAGGCAGAGGGAGAGGGAAAGAGAGAATCCTAAGCAGACTCCATACTCAGTGTGGATCTCAACCTGAGTCAAAATCTAGAGTTGGATGCTCAACTGACTGAGCCACCCAGGCACCCCACAGTCTTTGTTTTAAAGTCTATTTTGTCTGCTGGAAGTATTGCTGCACTGGTTCTTTTTCCCCTTTTCCATTTGCATGGGATGTCTTTTGCCATCCATTCACTTTTAGTCTGTATGTGTCCTTAGGTCTGAAATGAATCTCTTGTAGGCAGCATATAGATGGGTCTTGTTTTTTTTTTTTTTTTTAATCCATTCAGTTACCCTGTGTCTTTTGATTGGAGCATTTAGACCATTTACGTTTAAAGTAATTATTGTAGGGGGGCCAGTCTAACACCTGCAAGGTCAAATTAAGTTGAAGTCTATTTAAGAATAGTTGAAAGATTGGGGCCTTTGGGGGCTCAGTTGGTTAAGGATCCAACTTCAGCTCAAGTCATGTTCTCATGGTTTGTGAGCTCAAGCCCCTCATTGGGCTCTCTGCTGTCAGCATGGAGCCTGCTTTGGATCCTCTGTCACCGTCTTTCTCTGCCCCTCCCCTGCTCACACTCTCTCTATTTTCTCTAGAAAATAAATAAACATTAAAAAACAAAAAAGAATAGTTTGAAGATCTTGGGCTCATACTCAGGACCACTATTCTCCCAGGGACACTCTACCTAGATGACCTAGAAACCTTGGAGGTTTGTAATCATTTTGATTTCAGACACAATGCACCAGAATCTTCCAAAGGCTGAGAAATCTGTTAATGTAATCCCAGTGATTACATTTTAGTTTACTACTTAAATGTCTACTGCTTAATGCTTACAATAATCATACTATTTGAAGTGAGCTTTCAAATTTGCTTGACTGTATCAAATTTCCTTAATAATTCTTACAAATCAAACTTTTTTAATAGTATGGATTTTAATCTTTGTGAAGTTTAGGATGATTTAGATGTAGGATTTTATCCTTTATCTTAAGTGTGACTTTTAAAGTTTCTAGAAGTCCTCAGTGTAAGAGCAATTTATATGTAATAGACAACAAAGAGAACAAGGCCATCACTGAAGTTGCTTTGTAAATACTAATTGATGGTATAATTTTATGCCTTAATCTTTTACATAAGAGATAATTTTTGTCAAAAGTCTTCTTTAAATTGTTTAATGATAACACTTTGGTTATTAAGGTACAACCATGTAGTTATCTATGCAAGTCATGTTCTGTTTTATATTTGTCTTTATTCTTATAAGAAAGTTGAAATTTGAAATTTAAAGGTATGTGTATATCATATCAGTCACTTAATAATAACTACTTAATTTTTTAAACAGCTTTACTGACATATAATTTACGTATCGTACAATTCACCCATTTAAAGTTAAAATCCAATGGTTTTTAGTATATTTACAGAGTTGTGAAACCATTATCAGAGTCTAATTTAAAAATATTTCATCACCCAGAAAGAAACCCCTTGCCCATTAGCAGGTAGTCCCAATTTTCTCTCCCCCACCAGCCCTAGACAACCACCAATCTACTTTCTATCTTTCTAGATTTGCCTATTCTAGATATTTCATATAAATGGAATCATACAATTTGTAGTCTTTTGTGACTTTATTCTTTTTTTTTTTTTTTTTTTTAACGTTTATTTATTTTTGAGACAGAGAGAGACAGAGCATGAACGGGGGAGGGGCAGAGAGAGAGGGAGACACAGAATGGGAAGCAGGCTCCAGGCTCTGAGCCATCAGCCCAGAGCCCGACGCGGGGCTCGAACTCACGGACCGTGAGATCGTGACCTGAGCTGAAGTCGGATGCTTAACCGACTGAGCCACCCAGGCGCCCCGTATTCTTTTACATAACAATGTTTTCAAGGTTCATCCATGTTGTGAAATGTCATTACTTCATTCCTTTTTGTGGCTGAATAATATTTCACTGTATGGATATACCACATTTTCATCATTTGTGTTGTTTCCATTTTTTACTATTGAAAATAGGTTATTATGAACATTCATGTACAGCTTTTGTGTGAACATAAGCTTTCATTTCTCTTGAGTATATACCTAGGAGTGGACTTGCTGGGGCATATGGTAACTCCGTGTTTAACATTTTGAGAAACTATCAAACTGTTTTCCATACTGGCTCTACCATTTTACACACTCATCAACAATATATGAGTGTTTCAGTTTTTCCACATCTTTGCCAACACTTATTGTTGGTTACTATAGCCATCCTAGTGAGTATGAAGTCCTGTGTCATTATGGTTTTGATCCTCATTTCCCTAATGATTGATACTCAGTGTCTTTTCATCTGCTTATTGGCCATTTGTAGTTCTTTACAGAAATGTTGATTTCTTTAAATATTGGATTCTTTGCCTAATTTTTAATTGGGTTATCTATCTATCTATCTATACACACACAATACACACATATGATTTCTCCATATATATATATATATATATATATATATATCCATCTCTCTATATAAGGTTGTTTATATATATATATATATATATATTTATGTTTATTTATTTGAGAGAGACAGAGCATGAGCAGGGGAGGGACAGAGAGAGGGAGAGAGAGAGAGAGAGAGAGAGAGAGAGAGAGAGAGAGAGAATCTCAAGCAGGCTCTGCATGGTCAGAGCCCAGTATTTGTAGGGCTTGAATCCATGAAACCGTGAGATCATGACCTGAGCTGAAATCAAGAGTTGGACTCTTAACTGACTGAGCCACCCAGGTACCCCTATATATGTATATATATATATTTTTAAGTTTATTTATTCTCAGAGCCAGAGCACGCACAAGCAGGTGAGGGGTAGAGAGGAGAGACAGAATCCCAAGCAGGCACCACACTATCAGCACAGAGCCCGATGTGGGGCTTGAACTCAACTGTGAGATCATGACCTGAGCCAAGATCAAGAGTTGGACTCTTAACCACTGAGCCACCCAGGCCCTCCAATATATATATATATACACATATATATATGTGTGTGTGTGTGTGTATATTTTTTTTTTTTAAGTCTGGTTTATTGAGGTATAAGTTATATGTAGTAGAATTTATCCCTTTAAGTGTATGGTTCTATGAGCTTTGGCAAATTGTGTACACCCGTGTAATGCAACCAAAATCAATATAGAGAAAATTTCCATCACCTGAAAAAATTACCTTATGACCCTTTGTAGTCAGTCTCCTCCCCCTTCCCACAGCCCCTGACAACCACTGATGTGATTACTGTCCCTATAACTTTGCTCCAGAATGTCAAGTAAATGGAATCGAATCATATGGTATGTAGCTTTTTATGTCTGACTTCTTTCAGCTAGTATAATACTTTGAAGATTCATCCATGAAGTTGCATGCATAAGTAATGTGCTCCTGTTACTTCTGATTGAGCAGTTACCTTGTGTTAGACATTTATCTGAGAGTGCTTTATATATATTATTAAGCCTTATAACACTCTATGAAATAAATAATGTTATCCTCACTTAACAGTTGAGAAAACTGAGGTAAAGAGGTTTATTAGCTTGCTCAGGAACATAAATGGTAGTGCTAGAGTTTTCACTTGGGTCTGTCTGACTTCACTGCACTTAAGCCCCTGCACTTAACCATTTTTAACATACTGACTGACTACTTCAGGTTTCATTTGTATATATTGGGCTTTTTGGGTGTATGGGGGTTATGATGATTTCAGTTAATTAATTTGTTAATCTCAGTTTATAATAGTACGTTAAAACTAAATACCAGCAATTAGTGATTCAATGTTGCAAATTGTGGTTATTCTCTTACTTGTGTCTGACACATTCTACAACTGTTATTTTTTATTTTTTATGTGTGTGAGACCTGAGCCCAAAGTAATAGTACTGTGGATTATAAGTGATTAAAAATCATAACATTAATATATGCTTATGATAACATATTTACAGTAAATAGGGTGTGCAAAGGAAATCTGCTTTTTCCCCATTTCCACTCTGCAGAAGTAAGCCTTGTAGTTCTTGGGTATGCTTCAAGAAAGTACACATATACTTACAACCATGTAATTTTGTACTAATGGATTCATACTGTATACATACTTTTTTTGCAACTTGCTCTTTTCACTTACTAGTATGGAGAGATTATAGTACAAATCTACCTCATTCTCTTTAGCATTTCATGGTATTTCAAAGTAGTGATGTACCATCATTTATTAAACGAGGCCTCTTTTGGTGGACATTTAGGTTGCTTCTTTAAAAAAATTTTTTTTAATTAAAAAAATATTTATTTTTTTTGAGAGAGACAGCATGAGTGGCAGAGAGAGAGAGGGAGACACAGAACACATAGCAGGCTCCAGGCTCTGTGCTGCCAGCACAGAGCCCAATGTGGGGCTGAAACCCATGAACTGTGAGATCATGACCTGAGCTGAAGTCAGACACTTAACCCACTGAGCCACTCAGGCGCCCCTAGGTTGCTTCTTATTGCTATTGTAGGCAGTCTTGCAGTAGGCAACTTTATATATATCTTAGATAAATTTTTGGGTCAGAGAGTACAAGCATTAAATAGTTTGATAGGTGTACTCTGATTGGTTGTCAGAAATTTGCTATGTATTTATTTACACTTCTACCAAGAGTAGGTGATGAACATTTGACTATATTTTTTTTGGACTTAGGTGGCAAAATTCCTTGATATATTAAGGTATTTGAATTGGGTAGAATTCATATTTAGTCCATTTCCTAGTAAGTGTCACAGGGTAGATCTGCAACTGAGGTTTGGTGGATTTAAGAGATTTGGCATGTAACCCTGACATGGGTAGATGGGCCATTTGATTGTAGGGGAGTCTCACAGCTGATCAGTGCCTTTGTTTTCATCTCTGTAAAAAGGGGTGATCATTCTGCCTGGTGCTTTCTGTGGGATGATGGAAGAATAAATGAGATTATTAGGTAAAGTGTTTCATAGATTTTTACCAAAGAATTTATGCATCTGTTTTCTTTAAAAAGGAGAGTGTTGTATAAGTTGTTACTTATATCCTTAGGTATGTAGAGATGAAAGAAGTAGCTTTTCCTCCTTTGACTTCTTGGGAGAAGATGCTTCCACTTTAGTAGTGGGACACTGGAATGGAAATATATCGCTGGTGGATAGACGGACACCTGGAACTTCTTATGAGAAGCTTATCAATTCTTCTCTGAGAAAAATAAGAACTGTTCATGTCCACCCAGTGCATAGACAGTATTTTATCACTGCAGGATTGAGGTATGTTCTTCATAAAGTTTTGTGATTCAGGCCTTTTAAAGTTAGGAATATTGCTTTAGTTTGGATGTCAAAGATCTCCCAACTTTTGTGATACCCCATATGGTCAAATAATTTTGATTTCTACACCAATTGAGGTTTTATTGAATGTGATTTTTTTTAAAAGAGAGATTCTTTTGGATTTAATAAATAGTGAAAATATTAAACCAGAACACATTTTTGTTTTCCGTGGCATCACATGCATTTAATTCTAGTCTCTTGAGAAGAAACCTTATAAAAAAACCTGTATGTGACATAGAACTTGTTGGTCTGTGTTCATTTTTTTTCTCAGATTGGAAAACCAAGTAGAATCTTGTTGTCTACACAGTGTAAAATTATTACAGATTAGAATGTTCTGTCTTAATTGTTCTTCAGTGTAATGAGTATTTGAGTGTCTAATTAATGTTCAGCACTATTCGAGAGCTCACTAAAACTGAGAATTATTCTCCCCTTACAGGGATACTCATATTTATGATGCAAGGCACCTGAATCCCAGGGGAAGCCAGCCTTTGATTTCTTTGACTGAACACACAAAGAGCATCGCTTCTGCATATTTTTCACCTCTTACTGGTAACAGAGTAGTGACCACATGTGCTGATTGTAAGCTGAGGTAAATTGGGGAGATAGAAATGTGTTAAGGAATCTAAAGAGTCTGTAGCTACTGTGTCAGTAAACTGGTAGCTTTACTACTGCTCCCTATTGAATTGCTAGTATTATTGTTTTGTAGCCATTTCTCTGTTCCTAGCCAGATCAATAACCTATATTTAATGGCTTTTCAAAAGTTTTTGGGCCTGGAAATTTCCTTGAGATCAGCAGGAAAGGTCTATAGCTACTTCAGGAAGTAGACGTCAGGCTTTCCTTTGAGCCCTGAGCAATCCCAGAATTCCAAATAAAACCAGGCTGTGATATGTTGGAAGAAAGATAATTTTAGCATAGGGACAAACTCTTATGTTGGGGATAGTGGGGTCTGCCTTACATGTGAAATGCTGAGTGTAGGCAGGCAGAAAAGATAGCAAAAATTGGGCTTCTGTACAAACTACTGGTTACAGTTTTATGGTTTTAGCTTTTTGGTACTTCCTAAAATGGCTTTAAAAATGAAATGTAAACAGTTGAACAAAAATTAGAATGTAGTGCCAATAAAAAAGATGTGAAGAATGTTAATACAACCACAAAGGAAATGATTTTGTTCTGTTCTGTAATTCCTGGTTTTGCTTAGCATTGTAAGCATTTATTATTTTATGAGACTTTTTACCTTAAGTGATTCTGGAATTCATTGGTTGAATAGTAGGACACTGAATGGAAATATATGACTGGTGGATAGACAGTATCTGTTGAATGTATCTGTTGAATATATATTGTGGGCCCAGCTCTAGAAAGGCACCTAATTTCTGTTAGACTCTTCTATTGGGAAGAGCATGGTTTTCGGTTTGTGACAAATACCCAGTTAGTTTCTAGTAAAGTCTGTGAGCATTACCCAGGTGGGTGCATTAAAACTTTAGTCACCAGGCAGTGGCAGCCCATTGTCTCTTTTCCACCCATACAGTTTTCTTTGTCTCAGAAGCTACCTATTTTTCCCATTTCTTTCCATTTGCACTGTAGAGTTTACATTAGCTGTTAATGATTCACCTTTCTGGTCATCTAAGTAGGCAATAAGCTCTAGTGCCAAGAAACTGCACTGGAATAGCTAGGTGCATAAAGAAGGGGGAGGTGGTGTGATGTGGGTAGTTTCTTTCTCTACCTGGTAGAGGCTTCTGGACTCTTTGAGTTATCCCACAAGAACTTCTCCCCTTGGTTGCTGGTCATTCATAGTCTTGCCAGCATCTGAAAATGACATTGTTTAGTCCCTCACTAATGAGTCTCATGGGGGAATTGCTCTTGATATGTGCTTGCACTTTTAGGTTATTTGTACATTTTCAGACCATATCCCTTTATATATGATCTATATTGTGATTTCTAATAGATTTCACCAGATTATCACTTTATAATGTGCATTTTACATTTGGGGTAATAGCATTTAAATAAATTATTTCTACACTAAACTATAAAGCACTGAATTTTATAATATTTCTTGTAATTTTTGTTAAAGCCTGATCCTATATATTTTAAAATAGCAATCATATTTCATATCATGAACCAATGAAAAGCTTGTTAAATACACTGATGTTTCAGAAAATTTTTAAGAAACAGTAAAAAGGGTGTTACTTTATTCCTGATCTTTATTTTGCAGAATCTTTGACAGCAGCTGTATATCCTCTCAGATTCCTCTGCTCACTACCATCAGGTAGGTTTCCATATGCTGAATAATGTAGACCCTGGATTGCTATCAGCTATTTAGAGTGCATACATTAGACATCTGATGATCAAAGAGATGTAATAAGTCTGATATTTGTATTACATTAAGTGTCCTAGGTTGCTAGTTCCTATCCTGTTTAGAAGTGTTCTTGCTTCCAGGTTCACTGTATTTTTAAAGAGGTTCAGTCTCTTAGTCAGTAGCTGTTCTCTACAGCTGGGTGGTTCTGTTTGGTTAAGGTAGATGACTGTATTCCACTTGAATTATTTATGGTATCTTATTAAAGAAGATTGTAACTACTTACCTACTGTGAGGCCAGCTGAAGCTCTCTTTGTTTATACCTGTTTGTTGTGAGCTTAAATGGTTTCCCCACCTTCCCACTTACTTTCTTTGGTTACTTTCTTTCTTTTTTTTGCATCTGCTATTTTTAATGTATGTACGGTATTTTACATCCAACTTGCGTCAATGCCTTCTTCCTAGATGTCTCTCTTTGTGAGTATTTATGCAGTTGGGAATAGGGTATGCAATATGTTGATTGTTGCTTCATGCATTTTATAGTCTGTGGAAGCTACATTTAAGTGTGTTTGTTTCCTTTCTCATAAATTGTCCCTCTTCATTTCCTTTTTCAAACTTTATGCCCATTAAACCTTGATTCTTCCTTCTCCCTCCCTTCCAGACCTTGGCAACCACCTTTCTACTTGACACTTGATGAGTACTTATAACTACTTTAGATACTTTATATGAGTAGAATCATGGTACTTGTCATTCTTTGACTAGTGTATTTACTTGACATCATGTCCTCAGTGTTCTCTTATGTTCTAGCATGTGACAGGGTCTCATTTTTTAAGGCTGCATAATATTTCATTGTATGTGTAATCCACATTTTCTTTATCCCGTTTATCTGTTGAAGGACATTTGGGTTGTTTCTACCTTTTGGCTATTGTAAATGCTACAGTGAACATGGGTGTGCAAATATCTCTTCAAGGTCCTTTGAATTATTTTGGGTATATAGCCCAGAAGGAGGAGTTTTTTAATTTTTGAGGAACTTCCATATTGTTTTTCTGTAAGGGCTATACATTTTACTTTCTGATACTACCAGCAGTACACCAGGGTTCTAATTTCTCTGTATATTCATCACTTTTCTCTTCTTTTTTTTTTTTTTTTTAAGTTTATTTATTTATTTATTTTGAGAGAGAGAGAGAGACACACACACACACAGAGGCAGAGAGGCAGAGAGTGGAGAGACAGAATCCTAAGCAGGCTCTGCACCATGAGCACAGAGCCCGATGCAGGACTCGAACTCAAGAACCCATAAGATCATGACCTTAACTGAAGTCAAGAGTCAGACACTTAACCCACTGAGCCACCCAGGTGCCCCTCACTTGTTTTCTGCTCTTTTGTTAGTGATTATCTAAATGGGTGTGAGGTAATATCTCACTGTGGTTTTGATTTGCATTCCTCTAATGATTAGTGATATTGAACATCTTTTCATATGCTTTTGGCCATTTATATATTTTCTTTGTAGAACTGTCTATTCAAGTCTTGCCCATTTTTGAAATGGGTCATTTTTGCTTTCAATTTTTTAAAAATGTTTTTTATTTATTATTTTGGGAAAGAGAGAGAAAGGGACAGAGCGCAAACAGGGGAGGGGCAGAGAGAGGGGGAAGACACAGAATCCAAAGCAGGCTCCAGGCTCTGACCTGTCAGCACAGAGCCCAATGCAGGGCTCAAACCCACAAACTAAGATCCTGACCTGAGCTGAAGTCAGATGCTCAACTGACTGAGCCACCTGGGCGCCCCTAGTTTGAGTTGTAGGAGTTACACTATTTTGTAGGTTGCCTTTCATTCTGTTGATTGTTTCCTTTGGTGCACAGAATTTTTGAGATTAATATAGTCCTATTTGTCTGTTTTGCTTTTGGTGTCATATCAAAGAAATCATTGCCAAATCCAATGTCCTGAAGTTTTTTCACTATGTTTTCTTCTAGGAGTTTTGTTTCAGGTCTTATGTTTAAGTCTTTAATCCATTTTGAGTTATTTTTGTATATGGTGTAAGATTACTGTCTAACTTTGTTCTTTTGTATGTGGATATCCAATTTTTCTGGCACCATTTGTTGAAGACACTCCCCTTTCCCTATTGTGTGGTCTTGGCACCCTTATGGAAGGTCATTTGACCATATACATGAGAGTTTATTTCTGGGCTCTCTGTTACATTGGACTGTATGTCTTTATGCCAGTACCACTGTATCTTAATTACTGTTACTTTGTGGTATATTTTGAAATCAGGAAGTGTGAGGCCCCCAACTTAAAAAAAAATCTTTTTTTTAAAGATTATCTTGGCCATTTGTGGTCCTTTGAGCTTACATATCAGTTTTAAGATTGTTTTTCTATTTCTGTACAAAATGCCATTGGGATTTTGATAGGTATTACACATTCAATTTATAGATCAGTTTGAATAGTTAAGAACATTTCAACTATATTAAATCTTCCAATTTATGGACATGATGTCTATTTATTTGTATCTTCTTTGATTTGTTTTTGTAATGTTTTGTAGTTTTCAGTGTACAAATCTTTCACTTCTTTGGTTAAATTTATTCCTAGGTATTTTATTCTTTTTTTGTAAATGGGATTGTTTTCTTAATTTCCTGTCCAGATTGTTCATTGTTAATGTGTAGAAATGCAACTGATTTTTGTACATTTATTTTTGTATCCTGCAATGGTGCTGAAATTGTTTTAGTTTAACAGTTTTTTATGTGAGTGTAGAGTCTTAGAATTGAATTTTATGTGAGTGTGGAGTTGTGTCATGCAAACAGATAATTATACTTCTTCATTTCCAGTTTGGGTGCCTTGTATTTCTTTTTCTTGTCTAATTGATCATCATGTGAGTGTTCAGAATGTCCCCCTTATCAAATGCTTGTTGGTGTAATGGTGATGTCTCACAGGTAGGATCTAGCTACCTGTACAGTTGTGAACACCTGGCATTTAGATTAGTGTCTCTAGTCCTACCAGATTTATGTTGGTAAGAAACATACTTCGGGACTGTGTTGGATAGAAATGGCAAGAGTGGGCATCCTTGCCTTTTCCCTGATCGTTGAGGAAAAGCTTTCAATCTTTCACCATTGAGTATGATATTAGCTGTGGGCTTTTTGTATATGGCCTTTAATATGTTTAGATAGTTCCTTGTGTTCCTAGTTCATTGAATGTTTTTATCATGAAAGGGTATTGATTTTGTCGAAAGATTTTTCTGCATCGAGATGATCTCATGGTTTTTGTCCTTCATTCTGTTAATGTGGTATATTAAATCATTTGAGTTTTGTATGTTGAAACATCTTTGCATTCCAGATACACATCCAACTTGATCATAGTGTATAATCCTTTTAATGCACTACTGAATTCAATTTGTTAGTATTTTGTTGAGGATTTTTGCATCAGTATTCATCAGGGATGTTAGTCTGTCATTTTATTTTTTTGCAGAGTCCTTTTCTGGTTTTGGTATCAGAACAGTGCTGGTTTCAAAGAAATTTGGAAGTTCCCCCTTAATTGTTGGGAAGAATTTGATGAGCATTGGTGTTTATTCTTTAAATGTTGGGTAGAATTCTCCAGCAAAGCCATCTGGTCCTGGGCTTTTCTTTATTGGAAGGTTTTCGATTGGTGTTTTAATCCCCTTAGTAGTTAGTTATAGGCTTAGATTTTCTGTTTCCTCACGGTTCGGTCCATGAGGAAATGCCATTTCTTCTGGGTTAACCAATATGTTGGCATATAATTGTTCGTACTGTTCTCTTGTAATCCTTTTTATTTTTGTGACATAAGTTTTAATGTCCTCGCTTTCATATCTGATTTCAGTTACTTGCATTTTATCTTTTATTCTTTTTTTTTCACTTTTTTTTCCTAATCTAGGTGAGGGCTTGTCAATTTTGTTGATCTTCTCAGAACACCAACTTAGTTTTTTTTTTTTTTCTATTGTTTGTTTTTTTTCTATTGTTTTTCTATTCTCCATTTCATTTAGCTCTGTTTTAAATTTTTCTTTTTTAATGTTTATTTTTGAGAGACACAGAGAGAGGGACAGAGCATGAGCAGAGAAAGGAGAGAGAGAGAGAGAGACATAGAATCCAAAGCAGGCTCCAGGCTCTGAGATGTCAGCACAGAGCCTGATGCGGGGCCCGAACTCATGAACTGTGAGATCATGACCTGCTTTTTAGCTCTGCTTTAATCTTTATTGTTTCCTTCCTTCTTCTAACTTTTGGTTGAGTTTGTTCTTCTTTTTCTAGTTCCTTGAGGAACTAGGGTGTGTTGATTTTGAGACTTTAGTGTTTACTGCTATACATTTCCCTCTTAGTATTGCTTTTGTAGCATCCCATAAATTTTGGTATGTTGTGTTTCATTTTTAATTTTTCATATATTTTCTTTTTAAAATTTTTTCAATATTAATTTTTGAGAGAGAGCAAGCATGAGTTCGGGAGGGGCAGAGAGGGAGACACAGAATCTGAAGCAGGCTCCAAGCTCTGAGCTGTTAGCACACAGTCTGACACGGGGCTTGAACCCATTAACTATGAGATCATGATCTGAGCCCAAGTCTGACACTTAACTGACTGAGCCACCCAGGTGCTCCATTGTCAGATATTTTCTAATTTCTCTTGTGACTTCTTTGAGCCCCAAATGTATTTTTACTTAAAAATTTATGGAATATAAAATGATCTCAAGGTTTGGTTACCAGGGGAATAGAAGTACGGGATTATAGATTCTATTAAAATGGCAATAACCTGGATTATATATTTCTTATTTCTAGGGCTTCTTCTATTTGTATGTTTATTTTTTTATTTTTTTATTTTTTATTATTTTTTTTTTTAACGTTTATTGATTTTTGAGACAGAGAGAGACAGAGCATGAACAGGGGAGGGTCAGAGAGAGAGAGAGGGAGACACAGAATCTGAAACAGCTCTAGGCTCTGAGCTGTCAGCACAGAGCCTGATGCGGGGCTCGAACCCACAAACCGCGAGATCATGACCTGAGCCGAAGTCGGAAGCTTAACCGACTGAGCCACCCAGGTGCCCCTCTATTTGTATGTTTAAAAAAAAGGAAGGGTGAGGATTCTATTGAGCTAGGAAATAGTGAACAAAAAAGGTGCTATTTTTTTTTTTTTTAACTTTAGAGGGAGATTGCATGAGTTGGGGAGAGGGGCAGAGGGAGAGAGGGAGGGAGGGAGGGAGAGAGAGAGAGAGAGAGAGAGAGAGACTGACTGACTCTTAAGCAGGCTCCATGCTGAGGAGGGCTTGATCCTACAACCCTGGGATCATGACTTGAGCTGAAATCAAGAGTTGGTTGCTCAACCAAATGAGCCACCCAGGTGCCCCCAAAAGGTGCTGTTTTAACAGACAGTAACCATCCACTGAGTACAAACCACTGTACTTGGCACTGGATATTCAGAAGTACAGAAGACATCATCTCTGTCCTGATTTTCATTTTCATTTTTTTTTTTTTTTTTGAAAGAGAGTGAGAGAGTACATGCATGTATGAGCAGGGGAGGAGCAGAGGGAGAGGGGGAGGGGGAATCTTAAGCAGGCTCCATGCCTAGTGCAGCCGGGCTCCATCTCAAGACTGCGAGATCATGACCTGAGTCGATATCAAGAGTTGGATGCTTAACTTACTGAGCCACCCAGGCATCCCAAGAAAGGAACAACCATGAAGGGACTAATTTTCAGGGTTTTTTTTTTTTTTTTAAAGTTTATTTGTTTATTTTGAGAGAGAGACAGAGTGAGCAGGGGAGGGGCAGAAAGAGAGAGAGAGAGAGAGAGAGAGAGAGAGAGAGAGAGAGAGAATGTGAATGAATCCCAAACGGGCTCTGCACTGTGAGATCATGACCTGAGCCGAAATCAAGAGTCAGACACTTAACTGACTGAGCCACCCAGGCACCCCTAGTGTTCAGTTTTATATGAAGGATGAGATTAGGCTGATGGTAACTCAGTAACTTAATGAGAAGCTTGGCAGAGAAAACCAGCATTTAGGAGCATAGCCATGTTTACTGTCTGCCGATTGCTGCCTTCAGTTATTTAACACTTACTACCTTTAAAAAACTTGCTTTTTTCACTAGGCACAACACCATCACTGGGCGATGGCTGACCAGGTTCCAGGCTGTGTGGGACCCTAAACAAGAAGACTGTGTCATAGTTGGCAGCATGGCTCATCCACGACGGGTGGAAATCTTCCATGAGACAGGAAAGCAGGTGCATTCTTTTTTTGGTGGAGAATGCCTTGTCTCTGTGTGTTCCATCAATGCTATGCACCCAACTCGGTATATTTTGGCTGGAGGCAATTCCAGTGGGAAGATACATGTTTTTATGAATTAAGAAAGTTGCTGAGTGTTTGGTTTAGCAACACCAATTTGTTCAAATCAGTGTCTAAGGAGCCTAGTAATTCATGTGCCTTGGTCTGTTTACTTGTTCATATGTTCTTCTTAGCAAATATAAAATTGCTTTATTAGTAAGAACTGTGAGCAGAATGTACTTTTTAGTAAGGGAGAAGGCTTTTAAGTTGTTTCTGTAGGTTGGGGAGGGAATTTGAGGGGAGGCTATGATTGCTTCAGCACTTTAATCAGGCAGTATATTGAGAAATTCTAGCATTATAAATTACAAAGCTTTGGTTATTATTAAAAGTTTTTGTGGTTTAATGATACGGGTTTTGATAGTGACATTTGGATTTGTGGTTTATTTTATAGTTTGGAGTGAATATTTATTTCTAGACTCATATACTGGAAGAGATCCTAACTTAGTGATTTTCAAACTTTTAATTTTTTTAAATAGAGAGCTCTTTTTTCCCCCGCCTTTAAATTCAATGTTATGTGAAATCCCAAGATAATTGTTGAGAAGCCTTAGTTGACTCGGGCAGGGCCTGGGTCTGTGTGTGCTGACCCTTTGATCTCCTCTAGATGGCTCTTGAGACATGGCTGAGGAATTCTAGGTCTTCTAGGAACAAGGTTTGGATCTGCCTGACCCTTGTAAGCCAGGGTGAGATTGCCTTCAGACCAGTGTTTTCCACACTGTGGTTTATAGCTATTCACATGAAATCAGTTTAGCCATGACCAGAGTTTAAAAAAAGGAAAAGGAAAGAAATAGTAAAGAATAGGAAACATAGAGTAAGGGTTGTTTTGTGAAACTTAGTTATATATGCGTGCATATTTGTACGTATATATGCACATGTATATTCTGATGTAAAATATATGTCTTTATTATTGTGGTACTGCTGTAGGTCATGGTTTAAGAAGTGAAAGCTCCTGCCTTAGAAGGTCTCAGATACACTTACCTATCCCTGTCTTTAAACTCTCCAGAGGAGATTTATTATCTTCTTAAGTGAATACCTTCATGCCTAATTCATATTTGGAGGAAATGTTGTGAAAAACGACTTTTGGCATTTTTTGTCATAAATTTTTTTTTTTTTTTCTAGAAGTTAGGGCAATTTGAAAGTGTTTGTTGTTGGAAGGGTAGCTACAAAATCAGTGGCTGACATTACTGTAAGATATTACCTTTTTGCTAGATATTTACCTTGTTGCTCTTCATTGACAAACTACTACTGAAGGACCATTATAGTTTTTGGCAATATGTTTGAATTCTAAGAGGAAATGTCTTCTCAAATTGTGTATCACAGAAATAAAGTCACATGTATAATTTCCTTCTCTGTAATTATTGAGGCCTAGTTTATTAAATAGGTTATAAGTAATAAGAATTCTGTTTTCTTGATGAGAGGATTATAGAAATTGGTAAGTGAAATGGAAATATTCATTTATGAAATGGAAGGGAAAGCTAAGTGAGGTTGACTTCTATTAAACTGCCCTGGAGATAATAAATGAAGCCTGTAGGCTCCTTTCCCTTTTCTTTTCTTTTCTTTTCTTTTCTTTTCTTTTCTTTTCTTTTCTTTTTTTTTTTTTTTTTTTTTTCCCCTTTCCCTTTCCTACACCACTTCATTTCACAGGTCCCAGAGTGTGGCTACTTTGGTGAAAAGTGCTGTTTTTTAAAGATATTGAAAAATACTCTCATTGAAATTAGTACCATCATTTAAGCTTTGAATCCTTGGTGGTAATTGCCCGGTTTCTGCAATAAATGTTAGCAAATTCTTGATGTTTGTCACTTTTGTGGTTTCTTTTGCCATTTTAGCTTCATAAACTGTACTATTTATATCTAATTCCAGTTAATAGAGTTGTCTTCTTGATGCAATGCAGGAAGGAAGGAGAGTGAGTGGGGACTTGTTTCTCAGTGATAAGCTCTATAATGGAGTAATTGTTTAAATCTACAAAGCACATAAAGGAAAATTGTCTCCCTTAGGACATCCTTAAACTGTAATCTGTTGTGAAAGGTACTTCTCCCAGAGACTTGTTTAAAGCTTTATGGCTTCTGTAATTATTCGTATGTTATGATTGCTTTCTCTCTTTTTTTAAGTTGGGCTTTATGATATCTCTTAAGCACGTAAGCTCTGTATTCCTCTTGAGTCATTTTCTTTGAGATGCCCACCCTTTTATGCCTTTAAGGAGGAAGGAGACTATTCTCAGGCGGACAGGGACTTGGTCAAACTCGGAGAGACTTAAAAATGATTAGGAATTAATAAATCTTAGTTCCTTAAGTCCTGTTTTGGTATTCATGCCTTTGAGTTTCCTTTCCACAGAGATGACTTTGCAAAGGCAGTTCTCCAGGAAAGCAGGGAGCTTGGGGCTGTGTACACAAAGATTTAAATCCTTTCAGTCAGTTATAGTACATGGGGAGGGAGGAGGGCAGACACATGTACCTTCTGTATCAATCCAAGAGGAAGCAATATATGCCCTTTAACTTCAGGTTCCAAAAACTTAGGTGTCCTTTTGCTAGGCTGTCCCTTCTGATTTAGTACTTTTTTTGGTTTTTTTCTTTTTAGTATGGTATTGATGGCCAGTAAGAGTTTTAGTTCCAGGACAGCATAAACCCATATTTTGGTTCATTTGGTTATAAGTGCTTTTGGATTTTCAAATGAAAAGGTGAAATTTTGTGAGGAAGATAACATTTAGTACAGAGGCAGGAGTAAAACATTTTAAGGTACCTCTTCCTAAAATGAAAGCAGTGCAAGAGGAAATGTTTTAAAAGTATCTTTTGCCTGTTTGATTCTACTCCATCAGCAAGTTGTAGGGGTGTGTAGAGGAAGCCTGTTCATGTGCTAAAACCAGGAGTGTATTCTCTTGTAGAGGGGCCTGGTGATGGTTGAGGAACCCTAAGCAGAGGGAGCAGGTGCTAGAGCCCTGAAAGGGTCTGTAAATAGGGGGTCCTCATTAAGTATCCATAGAAGAGTGGCTGCCTTAAAGCTGTAGGATCATGGGGGCGCCTGGGTGGCTTAGTTAAGCGTCCAACTTCGGCTCAGGTCATGATCTCACGGTCCATGAGTTTGAACCCCATGTTGGGCCCTGTGCTGACAGCACAGAGCCTGGAGTCTGCTTTGGATTCTGTGTCCACTTTCTCTGCCTCTCCCCATCTTGCACTGGGGGAAAGAAAATAATAAACAAATGTTAAATAAATGTTAAAAAAACTGTAGGATCATGGGAAATCACCACTCACATCCAGTGGTTCTTAGGCTTTTCTTTTTTGTTTTTAGAGAGCTTTTTTTCTTTTTTAGAAAATGGTGGGGGAGAATGGCAGAGGGAGAGAGAATCTTAAGCAGGCTCCACACTCAGTGCTGAATCCTACGACCCTGGCATCATGACCTGAACTGAAATCAAGAGCTGGACACTCAACTTACTGAGCCACCCAGGCGCCCCTGTTTCTTAGGCTTTTTACTTTGCAGATCACTTTAAGCAAAGACTTTGTCATTAGAAACAAAAACAAAGCTCCACTAGGGACAGGATATTAGATAATCATTTTATAGGTGATAGGAACCTCTGAAAATTTTGAGGTGGGTTACATAACATGATTGGTGCTTTAGGAAGATGATCTGATAGCAGAATGGAGCATTAAAGGGCAGATAGAATTGAAACCAGGAAGATTAAGTAAGAAACTAGCACAGTGGACCCAAGTTTCACTTTTCATCCTCATGGAATTTAAAAGACCATTACCAGTTTTGTAGCCAGAGTGATGGTTATATAATCAGGTGAGATAATGTTATAGGAATATATTTTGTAAGTTGTAATTATCAGGTTACTGTAGCAGTGACACCATTCTATTCCCTTCATAGGAAATGTTTTCTGTTCTTGTTCCAGGCTTGAGTGAGAACACTGGTCTAGAAGCTGGACCATCTAGGTTCTTGTTTATAAAAAAAACTTAAGTTTATTTTGAGAGAGGAGGGAAAGGGCAGGGAGAGAGAAAATCTTAAGCAGGCTCAGCACCGTCAGTGTGTAGCTAGATGCAGGGCTCCATCCCACAGACTGTGAGACCATTAGCTGAGTTGAAATCAAGAGTTGATGCTTAACTGATTGAGCCACCCAGCTGCCCCTAAGATTTTATTTTCTTGAGTAATTTCTACACTCAATGTAGCGCTCAAACTCACAACCTCAAGATCTCATGCTCTACTTATCGAGCCAGCTAGGCACCCTGGACCATCTTGGTTCTACTTTTGGCTCTATGTAGCCTTAGGAAAATCACTCCTTGGTTTTCCTCAACAGAAAAATGAGGTCCAATTCATCTCTAAAATCGTTCTATTATTACAGTTTCCAAGTTTTTAGTAGTATTTATTTTGGGGGAAAGGTCAAGGATAGATGGATATAAGCAAAATGACTATTATTACTATTTTTTTTTGAGAGAGAGAATATTAAGTAGGCTCCATGCCCAGTATGGAGCCCAACCTCATGACTATGAGATCATGACCTGAGCCAAAATTAAGAGTTGGATGCTTAACTGACTGAGCCAACCAGGTGCCCCAATAAAATGACTATTTTAAATGATTCTAGTCATGAACAGCAGTCAGCTGTATAAATCCCCCTGGTATCCTTTTATCTCTGTGTTGGTAACTTTAAGGAGGAAAAAGGGAGACCAGTTGTAGGTTAAGAAAGAGTCCACTCTTCAATGATATTTAAATATTTATTTAAGTTTAAAAATAATTTTCATGGCACCAATGATTTTATGCTAACTACATACTGCATATGTAGAAAAAAGTACATTGCTTTGAAGGAAAGTATAACTTAGAATTTTTGGCACACGAAAGGTTTACAACTATACTTTTTAATGAAACTAAGAAATTCACATTTGCAGGTAGTTTACCTTCTACTGCTTAAAGATGCAGTACACTATTCTTTAGTAAGAGTTTTATTTCCTCTGATGGATGAAGCTATGGAATCCATTGTTTTTTTCTACAATGAGATCAAACTAATTTTGAGAGAAAATGGGAGACATAGTGGAACACAGTAAAACCAGGTTAAAAATTTGAACAATGTTTAACTATGGGGAGATACCAAAAAGACTAGTCACCAACAAAGGAAGTTTGTTATTCAAGCGCTACTTGAAAAGCAAATTGAAGGAAATTTTACTATCTGTATTTTCTGGGATAAGCCCTGGAAAAAAATAACCCAAAAGTTTCTGTTCAGAGAGCAAAATCCAGCTGTTGGAAGTGGTATGGACTATTGTACTGTTAGAACTCTAGACACAAGTAACATACCAGGAAATGGAATATTGTATCTCTCTTTAATGTGAATATGAAAGGTCACTGTCAAGGTTATCACTCACTGCATAGAAACACCATATTCTACAGACTGAGGTAGGAACACTACACTAAAAGGTAATCTGCTATGTTGCATAAGACAGTAGATATCCAGGTTAAAACCAGCCCCCTATCTCCTGACAGCCTTTTCATCTCTGAGTCTACTTTTCACTTCAGTCCTGTGCTAAATAAAGCCTTCCTGTGTAGATGACAAGTGGCAGTGGATAGTTGGTTCTAAGTGATCCCTAAGTTTTACTAGGATCTCCTTCACTTTGTCTTGTCACTTGGTAAATAGATGTTTGTAATTCTGCCCTAATTGTCGCTGGTATGGAAATGATCAGACATTCCTCTTCCATTCTTAGCTTCTGGTGGAGTTTTAGCATTTAAAGACTTGATCTTGCTCATCTTGGCATCAGTTACCTCTTTGCTGGTTGGTTGTTCAAGCACCCTTTAAACAAGCAACCCCAGTGCCTCCACTGGGAAATGGTCCTGGGCCTTTAGCAAGTCAGGAATGGGAGCAGAGCTGACCCCCTTTCTGCTAACATACTGGTAAGGAGCAGTTTTATTGTCTAGATTGGGGTTGGCAAATTATGGCCTGTGGTCCAAATTCAGCTGTCTTTTTAAAAATAAACTGTTATAGAACACAGCCATGTTTCCTTGTTTATGTATTACCTATGGCTGTTTTTGTGCTATGATGGCAGAGTTGAGTAGTTGCCACAGAGTATGGCCCACAAAACCAAAATAAAAACAATATGTACTATCTGACACTTTACAGAAGAAGTTTGCCAACCCCTGGTCTAGATGAAAGGGCATTTAGAATTGTACAATCCACTCCCCCCACCCTGCACCCCCTGTCAATTCCATGTCTGTTATACTTTGTACATGGACATGATTCTGCTATTTCAGGGGACAAATTAGGGGAGAGCAAATCTTCAAGTGACTCATCCTGTTCTGCATTTGGGGCTGCCCAACATCACGTGATGTTAGCAGCCACTCCGCTATTGTGGGGGTCCCAGGAATATGTCTACGGACTATCCTTAAATAAGTCCTCAGGCCCCAGATGACTTAGAAATCTCTCCCTGAGATGAAAACGAGATCTTGTATGTGAGTGGTTGTTAAGAGTTGCAGAGCTTGGGCCTTGGACCCCACACTCACCCTTCACATGCTATGCTTTGCATGCTTCCGAAGCTTCCCTCAGCAAGAATGGCAAATACTTTCCTACAACTCTTATTTTCCTGATGCAGAGGATGACCCTAGGGGGCAGTATTTCTACATCTAATTGTTGGTTTCTGCCACGTTCGCTTTCTTTCTTTTGTAGGCATCTTTTAGTATGCCTATTTAAAGAAATCCTTTTCTTGGTCCCTTCCAAGGCTCTTTGTTGATCTTGGAATTCTCTTTTCTGAAGCTTTTCATTCTCAAGATCAGTTTCTTTCTTGCATCATTTAGTTCATCAGGCTCTATTTTCTTAATCCATAAAGTAAAAACAAAATATGAATTGATAAGAAAATAACATCTTGTTAAAATATAAATTGAAATAGTTTTTTTTGGGGGGGGGGGTACAAAATAGGTACTGCTCTCTGAATCTCAACAGTTTCTTAGGTACCTAAGTTCTCGTTTCTGTTAACTACACTTTGTCCGACATTTCTGACAGTCTTATCTCAGGCACCACTGAATTCAACTAATGTCTCTGAAGCACTATAAAAATCTTGAGGTTCTTCAGGAAAAAAAAATCACAGAAGTCTAAGTTCATTATATAAAACTCATGGCGATGCCCACTAGGATCTCTAGTCTAAGGGGACAGACTTACCCCACCCCTGCTGCTGCTGCTGCGGTAGCGGTGGTCCCTTCAGATGCCCACTCTGCTCAGATTTGAAAAAAACAAAAGGAAAAGAAAATCCAACTCAGACCATCATAAGAAGCAACTTTCCATTTAATCATTCTACATGGATGTTTACTTTTTTCAAATCTCGTCTGGCAGGAAAACCTACAGATAGTTCCCATTGTCCAGACCCCTGGCCTGTGCTGCTGAGGCTGCACTGATGAGCCTACTGGAGCCCAGTAGGAAAGTTCCCGCACAATACAGAAGACGACAGCTCTCTAGTCTTCAACTAGTGTCCCATCTGCTAGGTGACACTACTGCGATAATCCGTAATAGTAAAATAAATTATTTTTATTTGATACTTTCAAAATAATACACATCTATGAAAAATCAAAATTCAAAACCAAAAATTATCCTGCAAATCGGGAGGATGAGAAACAGAGTTGCTGAGCCTTTCTTGAAAGAACCTCTGAAGGAAATGAGTTTTCCCAGTTTGTTTAGATAGGGCATGAGCCTATCCTCTTTTTCTTCTGGGAAATGACCCTCCTAGGCTGTGGACTTTGAGTCATGAGAGGAGGACTTGGTACATGTGCCGATGGTTCCGCGATGGGTCCCATTGCTGGGAATGGGTAGCCGGGCTCCTTGGTCCACCTGGCTAGTTATTGGGAGGAGTCATGCCTTCTCAGGTGTCAATGAGCAGGCTCACCACTGAGCGGATTTTGCAGGCAAACCATCGCCTGAGGGGACAAAAGTATTGATAGTGGAATTGTTCAAACTCGGGGGTCTGGCGGATATCGCGGAAAAAGGCAATGTCAAGGTCAGACTCGGTAAGGATGATCAGGAGGAGGAGCAAAACAAAGAGGAGTCCCATGGTCACAAGGAGCAAACGGAGGACACTTAAAACAAACTTATTCACCTGTTCCTCCTCTGGCCTGCCGTGCCCCTGACACAGGGCCCTCAGCTCTCCCCCAAGGGCCTCCACCTCTGTAGCTGTTGGAGTGCTGGCTTCAGACTCCTTCTCTTCTTCGATGCTGCAGGTGGCCCCATTGATCTGCCGGGAAAGCAACATCAGCTCCAGGCTGTGCTCAGCCACAGGGGTGGGCAGCACACTGTCTGCAGGACTGTAGGCTTCGTCTGCAATCACGGCGACTCGCTCATTGCTATCTGCCCGGCTGCTTCTCACATGAGGCAGGAAGGTGTCCCCGTGGGAGGAGGAACGCACTGGTGTGGAATGGGCACTGTCCCGGAGGGACTCGAGGCCTGGAAATGCAAAAGGAACGTGAGAAGGCTTTCTGGGTCCCTGTGCACACTTTGCTGTCTGGTGGAGGCAGCACCCATTCTGTTTTATATGGTAACTAAAATCTTGCAAGGAAGCCCCTCTGTACACTTTACGTGACAGTGGCTGCTGCATGCTGTTCTGATGTATCAGGAAGAGGATAAGAGAAGCAGCAGACATCAGAGGGGCCATGTTGGAGGTTTTTTTTCTTTTTACGTAGGGTCTTGGCAAGATTTGTCAAAGATTCTGCCTTTCCTGCTTTTGACGTCAATTGAAAGACATTCCGAATTGCATACCATCCCTGATTCAGAGCTGGGGCCACATTTCAGGGAGCTCAAGTCTCCCTCTTGGGCTGAGGGTCTTAAGAGGCAGGAATGGGGAGGAAAAGACTGTTTTCCTTCACTAGGGCTCATGAAATACTGATTCTGGAGCTGAGTGCCCTTCTAACAACCCAGCATGCAGCTCCTTGAGTTCATGAGGTCATCTTTTGGATTTCTGCAGTTGTGCTCTGTCTCTTCAGCCTCCCACTTCTAGCTGTCCTAATCTTAGGGGACATTAAAACCCTATCTGCTCTTCCTAAGTGGTTTCTTTTTTTTTTTTTTTAATGTTTATTTTTGAGAGAGAGTGTGCATGTGCACATACACATGTGCATGCATGAGCAGGGGAAGGCAGAGAGAGAGGGACAGAGAGAATCCCAAGCAGGCTCCACACTCAGCACAGAGCCCAATTCTGGGCTTGATCTCATGACCTGGAGATGTGACCTGAGCCGAAGTCAATAGTCAGATACTTAGCCAACTGAGCCACCCAGGCACCCCTCTTCCTAAATGTTTTCTGATGGAGAAGGGGAATAGCCCTTGGCTAGTGGCTCCTTTTTTTTACTTTAGAATGAGCTGGGTCTACTGTAGGCTGACACGTCCCCTATCTTTACACACTCCAAACTGCAGAGTGGTCTCTGAGAACATCTTGTTGGGTCAGGGTGGAAATTCTCTTACAATGGTCAGGAGAACGTGTTCTCCGACCCCCTAAAACTACCCATTATCTCTTTACTTTTTCAGATGGAACATTTCTCTCTTTACAGTGCTCAGTCTCTGGTAGCAAGAAACAGGAGGTGGTTACTCCCTCAACTAAATAGTAGCCATGGAGGCTAGAAGATGTGGGCCTGGAGTCACCGAGTATGGCCCACATCACAATGCTCTCGAGGAAATGGCTTCTTGTTTCAGGTTCAGTGTCTGCATTTTCATTCCTGGCTATCTTTGGGGTGCCAGAGTGGCTCTGACTCTCCCTGCTTTTGCAGCCTATGGTAAGAGAACCCAGTTCCCTTCTGTTGCTCTGAAATTGACCCTGAATTGCTGCAGACTAGATCAGATTCCCAGCTATGTAAAGGTTTGACCAAATAAGGGTTGATTAGGGCTAGCTTCATAAGCCCAAGGGTCTCTCTCTCACTTTTTGAATGTTGATTTATTTTGAGAGAGAGCACAAGCAGAGGAGGGGCAGAGAGAGAGGTAGAGAGAGAATCTCTGCACTGTCAGCCCAGAGGCCTATGTGGGGCTTGGTCTCACAAACCGTGAGATCATGAACTGAGCCAAAATCAAGAGTCAAATGCTTAAACAACTGAGCCACCCAGGCGCCGCTGCCCCCCCCCCCCCCCCCCCCCCAAGCTCAAAGGTCTCTCTTAAAAGGTGGCAGTAACCTTTCAGAAGTACTGAGTTGTGTTTGGGTCTCTTGAGTAGCCATTTGCTCCCAGGCAGTCTGCCTGCTCAGCCTGCTGGAGCCCATCGGCACAGTTAAGGATTCTCCAGAGGAACAAATCCTGGGATTGGTTACAAACGTGGGGTGGGTTGGGGCAGGAACAGCAGCCCCCTGCTAGCCACCTAGTTTCCCCATCACCTCACCATCAGTAAGTATATTTGCCACAGCTTTCAGCTTCTGCTTTCAGAAGCTCCTCATGGTCCTGGTTTTATTTTTTCCCCCCTTGTGCTAAAATCTTAAATTTGTATACTATTTTAAACTTTTTTAAGTGCTTTCATTTTATCTTTCCACGAAGTAATGAAAGCAAGTGGTTACAGAGCTTGCCTGAAGTCATGTGGTTGGTTGATGATGGCAAAGGTAAGGATGGACTCCAAGCCTCTTTCTATTTCCTGGTGCTAATGATCATGTAGTTGGATTCTGGGCCTGGATGAATTAAGTCAACATCTTATACCTACTTTAGATTTAGGTCCCAATTGCCCAAGAAACTGTTGTGAAATAATGTGAAATTAAGAGCCAGCCCCTTGTTTCAGTGCTCTTGATGCTCCTTTGATCTTTTCCCCCCAGCTTTTTCCCCTTACTCCTGCATTTGCACAAGCAGCATGAGGACTATGAACCTGGGAGTGTTTAATAAGTTCCTGATAAAACACATCTTGAGGCCCTGATCACACATGTGTTGGCTCCTCTGCTCCTCCCTCTCTTCCTTCCATTTTTATTTAAATTCTAGTTAAATTTTATTTAAATTCTAGTTAACATACAGTGCAATATTGGTTTCAGGAATAGAATTCAGTGATTTATCACTAACATACAACACCCAGTGCTCATCACAAGTACCCTCCTTAATGCCCATCACACATCTAGCCCATCCCCCCATCAACCCTCAGTTTGTTGTCTATCTTTAAGAGTCTCTCATGGTTTGTTTCCCCTCTCTTTCTCTTTTCCCCCCCTCCCATATGTTCATCTGTTTTGTTTCTTAAATTCCACATAATCCTCATACCCTTTCTAGAGGCTGTCCCTTCACAAAGACAGCTATGACTGTCAGATCTTCCACAGTACAACCAGCTTAGCTGCTGAAGCCACTTCAGTGCATTTCATCTTAGCCTACAATTCAGCCCTAAGCTTGGAGGGGAAGGAGAGAGGCAAAGGCTGTTATATCAGAGAGAACAGATCAGAGGGACACCAGAAACCACATCATAATAAGTTGTTGGTGCTCTCAGTAAATAAGATAATGGAAATGTATGCATTTCTAGTAGACTGCTAGACAAAATTAGTAAATGTTAGTCTTCTGTTCCCTCAATAGACCTCACCTGTATGTATGTCAGACTAGTCTTGTACAGAACTTCAGGTTCACTAGAAGTCACTACCCACCCCAACCCCTTCATCAAACCTGTTACTGTGGGATGGAGGGGGTGGGTACCATGGGTGGGTGAGATCTGGCAAATGGCACAGCAAAACAGAGGATTCTTTTTTTACCTTGGATATGTTCCAGCTGCTTGCCTTGCCCAGAGGTGGCTCCCTGTGGGCCAGTGGACACAGTGGTCAGGAGCCTCCCCTGGAGCCGGGGCCCCATCCTCAGTATGCGCACACTTAGTGGCCGAAGGCAATGATTAGTCAACCGGAGCTGAACTCGGACTCTGGTGTGAATCTTAATCAGACTCTTCCCCATGGTCGCCCAGGAAAGTAGATACTTCTTCAGTGGAAACCAGCTGATCTCTTCAAGGAAACCAGCCAGGCAGGGGAGATACAGAGGCAAAGGATGGAAAAACAACTAGGGACAAAGGATTTTTGCTGACCCCATGCATGGCAGCTCCTTTACAGTGCCTCCCGTGCTGGAGAGAGGATGTCAGCTCTGGAGACAAAGTAGGCTGAGCTTCAGGGAACGAACAACTCTGAGAGGCTGACATTATCAGTGGACTGGATTCAGTCAGAAGCACTTAGAGCCATAAAAAGTAATGCTTCTCCAGCAATGTGGCTGTTTCCTGGAGGCCTGTGTAAGGGCCCCAGACTTCTCAGAGTCAGGTGTAGAGAGGGCAAAGAACAATCCCACAGGGTATGGAGAATCACATAGTTCCAGAAAATGCAGGATGTGAAGTTATAAAGACATTTGGCTTTGGGTTGGGTGGCTCTGAAGTGTGAGGTGTCAGCTCTGGGGCCGGAAACGGACTGTGTCCCATCCTCCACTGGGCTGTACACTGTTGGGCCTTCTGTTGCTGAGCCAACCCTTAGGGTGCAGCAGATAAGAGGAACCAACATACCTGAGCATCCTCTCTGGTCAATCCTGTGCTAATAAAATGTGGTATCTCAGCATCCCTGAGAGCAGAGGGGAAGGCCAAGCAGTGTGCAGTTATCTTCTTAAGGATCCCAGCTCATTGGAATCACATGGTTTCATTTGTATTGTAGTGTTATATTAATGTTTTTGCAATTTTCCCATTTTATTTTTATTAAAAAAATTTTTTTTTACATTTATTTATTTTTTGAGAGACCTAGAGCACAAGCAGGGGAGGGGCAGAGAGAGAGGGGGAGACACAGAATCGGAAGCAGGCTCCAGTCTACGAGCTGTCACCACAGAGCCCGACGTGGGGCTCGAACTCACAAACCGTGAAATCCTGACCTGAGCCCAAGTCGGACGCTTAACCGACTGAGCCACCCAGGTGCCCCTGCAATTTTCCCGTTGTTTTAGAGATAGTAAACAAATATTTCCCTCTGGAAAAGGCAAATCATTTCTGTGATATTATGTGCCATATGGAGTATATAGGAAAGACAGTCTCTGATGGACTATGAACCAATTTCAAATGTCCGTAACTTCCTCGGAGTTTGGGTTAGCACCCTTCTTCTGAGGCCCCCATCATGCTGCACTCAGCCCTTCCCTGCCTGGTTGGGTGGACAGTGAGGGTCAGCTTTGTTTGCTGGGTGCTTTAAAGGCAAAATCCCTCTTGAGAGATGGTGTAGCTCAACTCTCTGGGAAATAATCCATTCTTTATTTCCCCAGGCTTGATAATCCCTGACTGATAGAGTAAATTAAATGCTAAAATCATTTTCTTTTCCCCACACCCAAACCAGATGTCCATCTGCCTCTCCTCACTCAGCCTGTTACTGTCATTCCTGCTAGGGCAGTTCTTAGCTGCTTCTGCCTGTGCCCTCCCGAATCTACTGGGTTCCAGGCTGAAGGCCATGACTGGGGATGAAGGCTGTGCTCGTCCACAGGCAGCCTCAGGCGTGGGGTGTAAGCAGCAGTTTGGCTCCGAGTAGCACGTGGGAGCCTGCTGTGCTATAATTTGCCAGGTGTGAAGTTCTAGGAGGCTGAGATTTTGAGGGTGTGCCTTGGCCCTAGAAGTCTCTGCTTTAATAGCTTCTTTGGTGGCCTTTTCCTGCTGCATCCTCCCCTGGCATTTTACAAGCAAAGAGGACTATTTCAGATGCTGAAGAGCCTACTGCTGCTGCAGTGGGAGAAGACAGGCAGAGCTGGCTGGGAACTGAGGCAGCCTCATAGCTTGTCTTGGGGGAGCTTGAGGACAGGCTTCCTGCCTTTGAGTTGTTCTGGCAACCCTGCTTTGTGGCTACTACAAATGTATTGTATTTCCACACGGATAGCCTCAGTCTTCCCTTTTCTGGGAACTTGGGTTTTACTGGACATTCTTCCATATGCTGGAGAACAAATGCACGAGGCTCTTCCCTATACCTGCATTAGTGCCAGCTTCCTTCAGAGGGTGACCTTTTGTCTAGAAGGACAGCTGTCCTGACTTTTTGCAGGAGCTTTGGGATGAACCTGGTGGCTTTAGACCTCAGGATGGATGGAAAGAAGGGCCACAAGGAGAGGAGAAAGTTATGTTTCCTCAAAAGAGAAGAAATTCATTCTACTTTCCTTAGATGAACACCTCACAAGAAGAGGGTCAGAGAGAACTGTGCTCCATTCTCCTGCTCAACCTAAGACCAGAGGAAAAGCCAGGAGGCTGTGTCTGATGACAGACCTCAATAACTTCACACCTTGCATAGTGATTATGCTTCGTAGTTCATAAGGCACCCTCCCACATCCACACTGCACTCTAGGGTGGGGGCAACAGGCTCAGAAAAATACATGGTGAGCTCTGATTTGAATCTCACCTTTTACTTCCTGACCAGGCCTCTTTGCATTATGCTTGCTGCCTGTCCAGTAAATGCTTTAATCTCTATTAAAAATTTTTTATTTTAATGTTTATTTATGAGAGAGAGGGAGACACAGAATCCGAAGCAGGTTCCAGGCTCTGAGCTGTCAGCACAGAGCCTGACATGGGGCTCAAACTCACAAATCGCGAGATCATGACTTGAGCTGAAATTGGACACTTAATTGACTGAGCCACCCGGGCTCCCCAATGCTTTAATCTCTTTCAAGTACTTCCATGTACATCAGCTTCCTCACAACTCAATGGGGACACAAGGAAGGTATCCCTACTTTACAAATAGAACAACTGGGGCACCTGGGTGGCTCAGTCAGTTGAGCGTCCGACTCTTGATTTTGGCTCAGGTCATGATCTCACGGTTCAGGAGTTCAAGTCCCACGTTGGGCTCTGTGCTGAGGGTGTTTGAGATTCAAAGTAAATAAATAAACTTAAAAACAGAACAAAACAAAAATCAAAAAGAACAACTAACATACTCAAATAATTAAGGTACTTGATGTGGTTTCTCAGCCAGGGTTCTCAACCCCTAGACTGTAGTTCTATACCAGATTTAGGTAATGCAAAGTCAGGGACACATAAAATCCTAAACACAAACCCATGATCCTCACAGGGGAGCAGCAGAATGATGTCCTTCCTAACCTACGTGGTTATTTTCATTCATCAGCATTCCCACAGAAAGGGCAAAAAGTCTTCCTTCCCCACCTTCCAGGATAGGTTTGAAGCAAACCTGCTGCTGTTCGCTGCTGCTTGAGATCTGTGGTCCTACAAAAACATCCATCTTTGGGAGTAAAAGCACTCGACTTATACCTATATCCAGCCTGGGGGCAGGTCAGTCAGTGACAATGAGGCCAATGTTCTGAGAGTCTCCTAACAGTATTAACTACCCAGGGACTAGAGAGTTATCAGCCTTAGCTACTGCAATATGTAGTTCAGTGAAGATACACAGACTTTGTCTCCCTGCACCTCCCCCCAACCCCACTCCACCCACCGCAGCCTCCTCCAAAGGGAGGGAAGGGTAGAGAGAGGTGAGGCATGTTAGATTTCCTGAGATCACATTAAAGAATTCAGATAGCAAGAGGAGAGCTTTCTACAACTGAAATAGAAGGTGGTAGCAAATACTGGAGTGCTTCAGAACCAAGAGTTTTTCATTTCTTGGTTAATTGCCTCAGTCACCTTGATTGTTTAACCTGTGGAGACTGGTCTGATCTGAAAAACAAGTGAAAAGCCTTCTGATGGAAAGCAATTTCAGAACTGCAAGGAACCTGGCATATGCAACATACATAGCCTCCCAGAGGTCTACCCCAACACTCTCAGATCTAAATCCCCTCTTAGACTACAGTTCAGCAGGGCTGGGTGGGATTACCCTTCACCTGAAACCTAGCTGGTGTTCCCATCCACTACACAAAACCTTCTCCCGTCCATTGGAGAAAAGTGCTGCTGTCTCTGCTGCATTCACTTCTTTTTAAGGTCCCTGAGAGGAACGGGTCCAAGTCAAAACTTGGAGGAACCCTGTGGTCATCTCCAGAGCTTTTGCTCACCTTCCATGATGGAGATGTGAACAGCTCTTCTCCGGGTCCTAGGGACACTGCTCAGCCTTGGGCCATGGGTTATGGAGGGACAGCTGCGGCTGGGAACCATCCCTGCTCTGAGGTTAAATGAAAAGAGAACTGTGTTAATTCAGTGCACACAACAGATGGGATCAGGACTCAGAGTTGAGGAGTAGCTACTAGAATTGCCTGGCTCTGTTAAAGTTTGTTTGTTTATTTAAAAAAATCTTAAAACTTTAAAAAAAATTTTTTTTTTTCCAACGTTTTTTATTTATTTTTGGGACAGAGAGAGACAGAGCATGAACGGGGGAGGGGCAGAGAGAGGGAGACACAGAATCGGAAACAGGCTCCAGGCTCCGAGCCATCAGCCCAGAGCCCGACGCGGGGCTCGAACTCACGGACCGTGAGATCGTGACCTGGCTGAAGTCGGACGCTTAACCGACTGCGCCACCCAGGCGCCCCAAAACTTTTTTTTTTTTTTTTTTGTCTTTAGTCCCTGGATCCCCATCAGAGACACTGCTTCAAACTCATCCACATCCTCATATCCCAGACCCACCTGAACCTTGCTTTAGTGCAGCAGTGGTGCCTCTGGTCTCTGGGCAGGATTGTCAGGGAGTAGAGCCCCAGGACTCCTGAAAATGTGCCTGAAAACCCATATGGCAGCCTCCTCTGACTTCTGACAGAGACCGCTGCTCCAAGGGGTGCCGTGTGAAGGCAGTAATAATGCTCCCAGAGGTCAAGCTGGTTGATGAACCCTAGCTATCCTGGCTAATATTCTTTCTGGATCTTATTAGGTTTAGGAGATATGCATGATGTACAGTTATACCTGAAGCAAGGATCTCAAAACTTTTAGACCTAGTGAGACAGGACTGTGGGGTGATCCCTGGCTTTCTATAATTGGTTGATTCCAGAAACAAGGCAATCTTGCATTTTGGACATGCCCTCCGTGGTCTATGGCCACTTTTAGGATTTGGGAGGACACAGAGAAGTATCCAGGAAGGTGGTACTGGGTACTGTGCCCTCCCTCATTCTTCATCAAGGCTCAGGGATACCAGGGTTAGACTGTTCCCCATGCTTTTAATGTTTATTTATTTTTGAGAGAGAGAGCAGGGCAAGGGCAGAGAGAGAGGGAGACACAGAATCTGAAGCAAGTTCCATGCTCGGAGGTGTCAGCACAGAGCCCGATGCGAGGCTCAAACTCACGAACTGTGAGATCATGACCTGAGCCGAAGTCAGACACTTAACCGACTGAGCCACGCAGGTGCCTAGACTGTTCCCCATGCTTTTAGCTAAGATGGGGAACTTTCCTATCGTGTTCTCCTTTCCCTTTTGTGAGCCATTGTGCCCAGAATGGTCATAGTACTGGAACTGCTGCCTTTTTGGAGATTCTGAGATCTGAACTGCAACTCGTTTTGGGGGGAAGTCCCTGGCAGCCTACCTGTGTATTTCTGGTGGCTCCCGTTTGATCTTTGCACTCGACTCCATTACTTCCTTTGCAACTCGGCCACTATAAATAGTATAATAAAACAAACAGAAAGGGATTAGACGGTGTCCCAGCACTGGGCTCCTGTCTAAGATTTCAGATACTTTGGATGAACTGGGCAATGGCCATTTTGGCCTAGTCCTTCCCAATGTTTAGGTCACTGAAAAAGGTTGGCTTGCTAGGTTAAGTTCTTACATGTCCTGATAGCTTAGTTTAGAGAACTATCTCTGGAGTCTTTAGTATCTTCCATTTTCATTTAGAAATGATTGCTCATTGTCCAGCATGTTCCAGAAATATTGCAAAAAAAAAAAAATCTTTAGACAGACATGAAAAGAATCACTGGTACAGTTCTTATTTCACTGCTGTTGTGAGGGCAGAAGAAGATATATATTTTAAACCCTGCAGACAAACTGTGGCAGGGAAGGAAAGAAATAGTCAAAGGGTTAGGAGACAAGGAGAATTGGATAGAAACCTCAGGCTTTTTTGGAGGTTCCCAGTTCCTTTGTTCTCAAGGATAAGGACCACTGAGCCACTGTTCTCCAGAGAGGGGTCTAAAAATAGGTCCATAACAGTTACTTACTGTCACTATTTACCTGTATCGAAACCGGCTCCCTTTAAAGAATAAATTGCTGCTGGACACTGTGCGGACTTGGCTTGACTTCTCCAGCCTGCAGCAAGGCAAAGTCCAGTGTGACAGATGGCCTGCAACTGCTTCATGGGCTAAGGCAGCGTATTCCCAGCTCCTTCCAAAGGCTACTTGAGGAAACTCTTCAGGAAAAGGACCTTCACAGTCTGGCTTGTCTCTGACTCTCCTTTAGGACCTGAGGGTTTGCTCACAGCCTCAGTGCTGGGGACAGTCATGTTGAAACCCATTTTCATGTCAGGAGAGCGAGGGCTCCCCAAGAGTGCTTCATGGGGTTGGCCAGGGGGACTGAGAATAAATGTTAGGGGTGATGGCCTGGGGGAATAATAGAATGCTGCCTGTCAAATCCCAGGCCACTTGTTAGCAGTATGACCTTGGGCAAATTTCTTTTTCTTCCTTAGTTTTAGTTGTTTTATCTACAGAATGACGGAGCTGGGACTACTTGACCTCAGGAGTCCCTTCCAGTCCTAGTATTTGATGATTCCATGTCTGGGTAATTGTGGGCAGAGGAGAGAGTAGGGGCTGTCCTCCCTATTCCATTTCCCTCTTGGAGAGTCCTAAAGTAGGTTATCATAGTAAAGACTCTAAGAAGTCCTGAAATGGACAAACTAGCTTAACTTTAATACAAGTTCGATCTTTCATTTGAACTTGGAATCATCCCTCTTCTCCCAGAATACCTATTAATATCACTTTCAAGGCTGTGGACAGCTGGTGTGGAGACTCTGGAAGACCATGGGCACTGTAAAATATCCTCTTAGGTGACTTCTTTGATCCCAGATGGCCCTCTCACCCTTAGATAAAGGAAGCTGAGCAGAGCTGCCCAGAGTGAGGCCTCCCAACCCAACTGACTCAGCTTACAACATGCCCTGAGGTGCCTGTAGTGCTGATCTAGCCAGGAACTGATCTGGGTCTGAAGCCTCTGTCATGAGCAGGCAGTCAGTATGTAGGGAGTTGTCCCCAAAATCCATGAATAGCAGTTCCTGGGAGACCATGTGCACCTGTCTCAGGGCTCTGTGAGGCTGTAAGCCTACTTGCCCTCCTGCCTGAACATGTCCTTGAGTCTGACCCGGCTTCTTTCAAAGCACTAGGCCAAAGGCAGTGCCAGGGATTTGTGTGTAAAACGTGCTCAGAGTGATGCCAAAGTGGCTGCTGCTAAGACTTGGCATAATTGGGGATCTGACCCAGGCTAGAGGCTTTTAACACTTACTAGAGAACATCAAGTAATCAGTAGAAATGTGAAAAACAGCCTCAGTTTCCAGTGTGGGTCTTGGTAGGGCTAGTTAAGTGTGGGGATTTGTTAACAGAAGGACTCAAACTGAGTTTGGTCACAGGTTCAGAAGCACAGTTCTGTTCCCATGACACAAACAGAAAAACAAAGGTCTCCAAAAATGGTGCTGACATGTTTTCTTGGCTTCTCTCAGACAGCCATGGACTGAACAGGAGGGAAATTTGACCATGTGGCAGCCTTTTCTGAGTGTCCTCTTCTTTAAATGAAAGAAGCCGACTCAGATTATAATTCAGGCTGCCCATTCAGTTCATCCCTGATTCTGGTATCAAATGCATAGAAACTATTAAGCAATTCAGAAGAAAGCCTGCCCAAGAAACAGCCTCTGGAGCTGTGGCCCTAGATGAGGGAGGCCCAGTTCTGCCAGCCCACACCCCGTAGCAGCCAGCAGGCAGCAATGCCTTTCCCTGGGGAGGAGGATGGTGCCCCTCTAGCTCAGAGCAGTTCTCTCTTCAGGGTCCTGGAGGTTACTGGAGGGAGAACTATGGCTTGTCAGAGGCAGAATATACCACAAACTTTGTCTTATGTTTTCCTGATTAAGATCTAGCTTATTAAATCATAAATCATTGCATTCTATTTTAAAAACAAGACCAAGGGTTTTAGTGAAACAATTATCTGCCATCACCCCAGTTTCTCAATGGGCTATTTATTTGTTCCCTAATGCCTTTATAACCACTTTCTTAAAGAAAATAGCACAGAAACCTCATATACTTTACAAATCCTGTGATAATCAAAATTCTTGCTTTTGCCCCAAAGCTGACTTTTCACTAACAGATAAGTCCTTGCCATTCTTCCAGCTACCCCACTCAGGCTCCTGGGCACTTGTTCTGTCACTGGCACTACCTCTGGCAGTGGCACACTGGGAAGGTCCGGCATCAACCCCAGCTCAGCACTAGGGCACCCACTGGGGAGCAAGCCCCAGAGTTTCCCCAAGGCTTAGGGAATTGCCTGGGCTGCACCTGCTGCTCCTTCATGAAGCCTTGTACTCTGGGCCTTCTATGGCTCTGAATGGCTCTGCAGGGCCAACCTGATTCAAGTCAGGTACCCGTGAGCTATTTTTGGCCCAAGCTTTGCCCTGAAAAGACCCCTCACTGCTTTGCCACTGGGAGCTGTGCAAGGACATCAGAAGGTAGATCCCTCGGGTATCTCTGCTGAAACACATTCCTTGACCTCAGCTCTATCCATCCTGGGAGTACAGACATCCAGAAAGGGGTCTGTTTTATTAAGGAGGGCCAGCCTTGTCATCTTATGTCTCCTTTCTCAGTGTTTCTCAAATTTTCGTGCCCATCATTGTTTCTCAAATTTTCCTGCCCATCATTCCTCTAAAAAGTAGCTTTTATGACTCTGGCTCTGATAAAGATAGTCCCCATCACATGTGTCCACTCACTTGTAGAAGGCTTGGTTCTCGATTCCACATTTCCAAAGGTGCTTGCATGCTTCTGGAGTTGGAGCAAAATATGTGAGAATAATTTTCTTTTCCTACAAAAAAATCCCACATAGAAACAGCTGAGTGCAGGTGGAGAAGTGAAGGATGAAGTAGGCCAGGACCCTGACCCCTGGGCTGTCTGAGGGCTCCCCAGGACTTCAGGAAGAGGTTTCAGATAGGGGAAGGGACTTCCTGGCAGCTGGCCAGTTGGACGAGAAGGCCTGCAGGACCCACTGGGGCAGAGCTCAGTTCAGTGACTAAGTTCACACTGGGCAGGTCCAATCACAATAAGCCTCAGCTGCCACAGACTCAAAACCAAGAGAGCCCTCACCAGAGAAAGTGCTCCTGTCGTCTGCATTTTCTACTTCCTTTTAAAAAGTTGTTATCTTGGAATGCTCCTATAGAAGCAAAAGAATCTTTCACTGTCTGCATTTCTCGGAGGTATGGAACCTCCGGGTGTCACTAGCATCCCTGAGGAAGTCCTGGGCTCCAGGGCCTGGCCATTTCTCCATCCCTCACCTCCAGGTCTCTGCTTCTCATTCAGGTGGCTTAGTTCTAACCTGGATATGCCACTTTGGTTGAGCCCTGGCCATTAGAAACCACCCAGTGCCCCAGCCCTCCCTGAAGAGAAAGAAGCCAGCACTCACCTCTTTCTGACTTACGTATAAATAGAAAGTCTTTCCTTCAAATTTCAGCTTGGTCACCTCATTCCTACAAGCACAAAGAGAACACCTGTCACCTTGTCGTGGGCTGCTTGTTCACAGCTAAGTCTCGTAGATGCACAGCCCACCCTGACTGGAAGGGGCTCCAGGCACAGACACAGTTTTAGCCAAAATTAGAACTGAAACAAGACAGCAGCGCAGTGGCTTTAGAGAACAGTTGCTGAAACAGTTCAATCCACAGTTTTCTGGTCAATCACACCATAATAATAGGGTGATAGGAGGATTTCGGGCTCATCAACAGTGGCTGTAAAAGGGAAATGTTTGTATGGGAAGTAAGTCTAGGTTGAGAGGTCCCGGGCCATTTCAGGATTTGGTTCATAATGCAGGGGCATTATCTGGATGGGACTGTCAAATGTAAGATGCCACAGGTAGCTGATGAGGCCAAAGTTCAAGATACAGCAAATAATGAAAAACAATGCAACCAGGTTCTGAGGGAGTTGAGTCTTTCAGGTGACTGTGCCACTGGATGGAAAATGCAGTTTAATGCAAACAAATGTCAAACGATCTCAGGGAGGGGGGCAGGGCAACATACCAAAGAGAGAGAACAGATTACATGGAACAGTCATGCAGCGTACTGACCAGGAAAGGGGCTTAGGGGTTTTTGTAGAAAAATCCTTGAAGCCACCAGCCCAGTGAATGGCTGCAGTAAAAGAGGCAAACAGGATACTGGGGTACGTCACCCGCGGGACAGACACAAATCAGAAGAAGTGACATGGTTACTGTACATGGCACAGCTTAGACCTCACCTTCACATACTGCTCTCAGCCTTGGTTACATTTACAAAAAGGAAAAATGACGGGGGTCTTAGGCGGATGTCCCTGAGAGCCAGATAACTAGGCCTTAGCATCGATCACTCCTTACTTCTCTTCCATTTGCCTGACATAGCTGCCCTTTGGAGCCTGAAGGCCCTCCCATCTCACTGGGGGGTGGAGTCCTTATTTTTGTACCCAACTGGGACCCCCAAGAAGGTCTGATCAGGCCTATCTGTCTCCACTTCATTTCTTCCTCTTTGTAATTTCTAGGGAGATTTCCTCAATATCTTAGGAAGTAGCAGAAAGGTAGTGAGAACCATGTACCCAATTTACTACTGGCCAAAACTGAGGGGACAGAGGAAGGTCACTTGTTTCCTGGAAATCATGGGTGGGTAAGTATGAGAGCTCACAACTCTGACTACCAGTTCTGAGCTAATACAAGCACATGGTATACCTTCCTTGTTTGATTTCCCTCCCAATCAATCAGTCACCCTCATACACATACAGAATACAATAAATATCAGTTGATTAATATGGAAAGGAACACACCGATCATCCAGGCTTCAACAAACAAGATAGGAAAGTGGGAGAGTTTCTATTGGAAGTGAAGTTGGGTTTTACATCTATTATTTTAAAATTGAGACACAATGAAAAGCAGACTTCTTGAAGAAGTGTGATATGAGAGAAGCCACAGAATGAAAAGTTTGTGGAAGAATCAGGTGAGCATCAGGGCTTCTGGATGGGGAAGGATACTTTAGGGACTTGAGGTCCCTGAACAGGTGTGTCCTACTTGTTTCTAGCTACACATGCCTCCTACCAGGGACCTCATGACACAGGCGGCCTGGTCAGAGTGTGGGCCAGGATCTGGGCCATCTAAGGAACATCAGACAACCCAGCTATATCTAGGAAGCAAGGGTTCCTCACTGGGAGAGCGGTGCCCTGACCCTACTCATTGTCTTTTTGTGAAAAGTATTTTATTGGACAGCAGACCCCAAATCCTCACCATTGTCACCCAGAGAGCACAGTGAGTGGGCCAACTTCAGAAGGCCCAGCAAACAGATGCGTTGTTTACTCAGTGCAGCAAACTGCCTTGTGAAGTGGCTGTTTTCCTGGGGGAATGGGACCTGGGTGGTCATGTCTGGCAGTGGGGGGTGGGGGGGCAGTTTCACTAGCACTCTGGTTGATGATCAAATTACCATTGTGCACAAGAGCAATGGGGTTGGAAAGGTGGTGTTTGTCCACAAGCTTGGTGGGGGAGCTCAAGAGGACACAAGAAGATAGACACCTTGCAGCAAACCCCAGTAGAGAGCTCGCCAGGAAGCAGCTTTGTCCTCAGATTCCCCATCAGCTCTTCTGGAGAAGGCAAAGGAATGAAGACCGGAGCAAGCTTCCCCAGCCGAGCTCTGTTGGGTAAGGTAAGCCATTTGTTCAAGCCCATGGGAGGAGTTGTCCAGCTTAGACTCGGCAGTCTAAGGCCAAAAAGGTACAGAAATCACAGGGGCTTAGTACAACATACAGCATGTTCTGATGAGGCTGAAAGATGTTTGCATGGTCCAGAAAAGGAGCCTCCAGGAAAGCCAAATATCCATCAACAAGCCAGTCTGTGCTGCATCGGCTCCCAGATCCATTTAGAATAGACCCTGAACTCACAGGGTGGAGAGGAAGCAGTTCAGAGTAGCTTCAGCTGAGGTAGTGGCTCTTAGCTGCTAGAAATGGGAGTGGAGGAAGGGAGAGGGGAGCAAGGGTGGGGATGTGACTCCTGGAGGCTGAAGACACCTACGGCCTAAAGAGGGACAGAAGGGAGATAGAGCAGCATCCATGCTTGTGCAGGCAGTGCCCAAAGTGGGGCTTGGCCCACGGAGGGTGCAGGATAACTTCTATCTGCCCCAGGGGTGGTAACTTCTATTTGCCCCAGGGGTGAGCCCCTCCTTCTTTAGGCCAGTGGGTAAGGAAGTAAGCACCCATGCGGATGTAATGGCCCTCAGTGGGGGACAGTCCCAAGGACTTTGCTTCCCTAACATTGGCTGCAGCCCCAGGTCTTTCATCTTACCTAGAAATCACCCTCCACACTCTTTGTCTCTCTGGAGAGACTGTAGGCTCTCAGGAACACCCCTTTGGAAGAACAGGATCCCTAGGCAGAGACCACTACCTCGATCAGTTATCATTATGGACACAAGGCTTTGGAGAGGGCTCAGAACCATAACTGCCCAATCACAGACAAAGGACGTGGGAACCATAGCCCTCCCCATTTGGTGACGTATAAAAAGCCCGTTTTGGAAATGAAGATACTCACCATTTAATGAAGTGGACCCTCTTGTTTCCTTGCAGAACGACAAACCCAAAAGGAGTGAAGGCCAGAAATGCAGCATTTCCTGACACATCCTGCAACATAGAAAGACCTCTCATCAGGATGACATAGGCATGTAGGTGAAAGGGTGAGAAACGCAGTTGTTTGTCAGTGATACAGGGTTAATGCTTGGGAGTAGGTCACAGAGGGAGGAGCACTTGGATATAACAGGCAAGCTACTCACCTTCCCTAAGCCTCAGTGCCCTTAAATGTAAGTTGTAACTAATCTTAGAAGGCTGCTGTGAATATCCAAAGAGAATGGCAAGCCCTCACACATTGTAAAATGGTGCAGTCACTTCGGAAAGCAGTTAACTTCTTCAAATTGTTAAAAAGAGTTGTTATACGGCCCAGCAGTTCCACTCCTAGGTACCCAAGAAAACTGAAGACACACATTACACAGAAACCTGGATGTAAATGCTCATGGTAGGATTATTCATAACAGCCAAAAAGTGGAAACAATCTAAATGTCTATCCGTCAACTGATAAATGAGTGAAAATGTGGTGTATACATATAGTGGGATATTACTCAGCAGCAAGAGGGACGCAGTACTGATACCTGCTATAATGTGGATGAACCTCGAAAACATCAGGCTAGGTGAAAGAAGCCAGGCACAAAAGATCACATGTTGTAGGATTCCATGTGTATGAAATGTACAGAATATGTACATCCACAGGGACAAAAGATTACTGGTTGCCAGGGCTGTGGGGAAGGGGAGATACATAGGGAGCGACAGCTAATAGATACAGGTTTCTTTTTTGGGGAGATGAAAATGTTTTAAAGTTCGTGGTGGTAATTGCATAACTCTGTTACTAAAACTAAAACTACTGCATTACACACTTTAAAAGGATGAGTTTTACCATATGTGAGTTATATCTCAAAAAAGCTGTTGAGAGACAGAGAGAGAATGAATGGCGGTTATTATTACAATGGCCCTACACACTGGGGTCCCTCACACAGTTTAGCTAATGAAAAGATATGAAGCAAGCAGCTATGGGGAATAGCCACGGTCAATCCTGTGGTGCCTGAACCATCAAAGAGGCCTCCTGACCACTGGTCACTATCAGTTTGTACTGGTTACTCTCAGTTTGTAAATACCAGGCTTGAGGTTCTGCCGAGCCAAGAGGGGAGAAGCTGTACGTCATGGCTGTCTCACATGGGAAATGAGCGCCATGAGGGCCAGGCTGACATGGGGCACAGAAAGCAGGTTGATGGATTGTGCTCTCTCTGAGGAACTTTCTTTGCGATAGGGACCTGAGGGGAGAAACTGCTCTGTCAGTGTGTGAATGTGCTCAAGTGGCCAGAAAATTATGCCAGGATGTTGGTCAAACGTGCATGTAGGACATTTGTCTGAGCCATAGCTCATATGGTGCAATAGGGTCAGGCACCTAGTATGAGGCATCCAAGTGGGGGCTGTGGCTGTCAGGCTTTCCTAGTTTTTCCCACTTTCAAGTTTTGGCTTCTTGGCATACATACTCAGTCTGATCAGGTCTAAGAATAAAAAGCGGGCCTGGGCAGGGCCCCATGAGCCTTGACCCAAAGAAGAAATGCAGTTTTGTCTTAAAACTCTTTAGAGTCAGGTTCCGGGTATGAACATCTGGGCCCAGGGAATAAATTAAGTATATGTTTTGCAAACATTTCCACTTAATGTATTGTTAGTATTGTCCTTTCCTCAGGATCTACTGTGACCCTGACATTTGGCTGCAAGCACAATGTCCTTCAACCCAGGGGCAACAGCAAAAAGCTGTTTAAAAATAACCTGAATGGAGATACTGTGAAGCCACAGGGCTGGTTTTCCTCCTGCCTGTCATCAGTCCTTGGTGGTGGTTATTAATACCTGAGTGCCAGCATTGCACAAAAACATGGTCCCTGGCCAGGGCACCCATGCTAACCCAGCAGGTTTGCCTATGTTGGATACATCTGCCCACTGTGCAGGCAGGACCCAACAAAGTCCAGGAAGAAAGACAGAGACTTGAGAGGGTGGAAGCCTTGCCTTATTCATAATCATAGGACAGGCTCCAGGAAATATTTATCAGATGAATATGTAAGACAAGGAGGTGGACCAGAGGGGCTGGGGGTAGGGGAGTACACATGTGAGCAAAAACAGGAGAGGAAGGCACAGGTGCAGTGGAGGTAGGGAGGGCAATTTACAGTATCTTACAGTGTCTAGGAAAGGCCTAGAAAGAATGGGTGGAAGGATGGAAAGAAAGGGTCAGGTCAGCAGAGGGCTGTGGGTGGCTAGAAATACTGGGTAAGGAATAAGGAGGGGAAAGGCTTCCACCTGCTTCTTGCACTCCTGAACCATGCGGGTAACAGGGCAGAGGAGCACCTGTGCCGTGACCATAGCATCACGGGTCCTGTGTCAGGCCACGCAGACCCAGGCTCTGGCTCGGCCCCTCACTGCCTGTCCCTTCATTTCTCCATGTTTCACATTCCTCATTGTAAAATTAGGGTTGAGAACACTATCTACGTCTTAGGTTGTGCTTAGTAGGCACTCAGTACATGCTAGGGGCCGTGTTGTTAATACGAGTTTGTTGCACTTAATACAAAATCTTTTTTTTTTTTTTTATGTAGTATTTTACTATTTTTCCTGACACTGATGGATTTAATTTTTGCTAGTTAGGAAATGAGGGTGTGGGAAGTTGAGGCAGAAAGAGAGAAGTCACTCAATGTTGGGGGCCCATGGAGAAGGGGGATTTGGGTGATCCATTTGGGATTTGGGGTAAAAGTGAAGCAGGCAGAAGAGGAAGGAGACAAGCTGTGACAGATTCCTGAGGGTCGTCCCAGTGACAGGCCTCTCTGGCCATAGCACCGAGAGGGTCCTCCTACAAGCTGGGAAGAACTGGCCAGGCTGTCTGTTGGCACTGTCCATCTGAACCGTCCAGACACCTCAGGGCTGGCCTCTGGGTGAAGGCAGGTGTTGGAGTTAAAGGAGGAAAAGCCACTCCTGACCAGACTGACTGATTCAGAACAGGGAGCAAACTGAGAATAAACCCCAATCAGATGCCACATCATTCCAGTAAGTAATAATAGCACCTTGAGCAATCCCAATCCAGTCTCTCACATGGAGAGATCAGTTTTTCAAACTGCTTCCAATGCAATGTTGTGGATGAGGGCTGCTGCAAAGCTGGGCACCTGTGTGTCTACAGGGGCCAGGGCAGCTGGAAGGTTTGCTGCTTATCTGTGGCATGTGAGGAGCAGGACCTGGAATTACAGAGAAAAGCCTCACATCTGTACCAGCACAAAAACACAAACAGGTAGCCACGTAGACACCTTCTCCAGAGCCTTCCCAGTTTCTTCCACTAACATGTTATTCTCGTAAGCCTGCCCATGGGATTTGTGTGCAAAGGACAAGTTATATGACAAGAAGAGAAGGAAATGAGGACGAGGAGAGATGTGACACAGAAAGTGGTAACCTGTTCCTCAGATCTTCCGTGTTATCAAGTTGGAGGCTATCTTTCCTTTGTTCCCTTCCCATCCCAACGAGATCAGGACCCACAGGACTGAACATTAATGGATCCGAAAGGTGGAATAAAAACTTGCGTCTTGACAGCCACACAGCAGATATTGCCAGCCCCATTGTACATCAGATAATGGTCTAAAGTATTTGGTTCACTTCTACAGTTGTGAGGTACGAGATTCATTTTCAGTTTTTCATCCTTGTAGAAAGAGCTTCATTCTTGGCTTAGGAATTTAGCCCAGCTTCTTATTTGCTCTGTGACTTAACTTCTCTGAGACTCAATTTCCTCATTTCTCAAATGAGGGCCATAATACATACTTTAAGAAATACTGCTTCTTTCTGATTTTAGGGTGATGGCCTAAATAACTTACTGCCAAAACATGGCCAACAGTGGTTTTTCTTGGAGGGGCTGGATTTGCACAGAGTCCTTTCACATGTTCAAGTAGAAACCACCATGAAACTCGACATGCATCAGTTCGATGTCGTCAAAGGCTCACCCTAAGATGATAGCTCTGCCCAGAAAAGGATTTTTGGAAATCACAGCAACTGACTGGTTCTGGGAAGTAGGGACATCTGGCCACCTTTGCAGTCCCCATGGGTTCCACCTCGGGATACAACGAAGCAGCCTTCTGTCTACTGCTGCCCTGGAGGACATCCTGGGTATGCCAGAGTCAGAACCAGGGCATTCTTTTGAGATCATCCAATCCCCTCTCTGGAGTATGACTTAAACTAATTCGATATGGGTAGATGAAACCTCTATTCTAAAAACCTCAGGGAAGAAGATTCCACATGGTCTTCCACACACTTACGCCCATCCCTGAAAGCTTATAGCCAGGAACCTTATGTTAAATCACTCATGAAAATCACCCAGTTTTAGTATACTTAAACATGGTCCCAAGAAACTACATAGAATGGAAATTAGGAGGCAGCCCTTTAAGAGCCTTGGCATCACCCCATGAAAGATGAGAAATGAAAATCTTGGCATATACTTGCCATGTAAGTGGCTCTAGTCAAGTTCTTCATCTCAGCAGTAAGCCCACCATTCTCTGTATAGTGCAGCCAAGAGGGGCCCACTGGGGGATGAGGGTTAGTCATCACCAATCCTTCTTTCGTCTGTTTCTCTGAGGTCAGAGGCAACTTGTCAAGATGGGGAAGGGGGTTTATTTAGAGAGGAGTCTAGGTGGCTGATTATGAAATTAATGATCCTATTTAAGGTCAGAGGAATGAAGCTGTAATTTTATTTGTATGGTTGCTCTAACCTAGATCCTGCTGAAATAAATTTTCTCCTGGTCTGTACAGGACAGAGATAAAGTCACTTGGTGAGCTTACGTTAAATTTTTCTACGGTGATTTCAGTAGTGTCGTAGGTCCTCTACCAGAGTTGGTAGTGAGTCCTGCTTTGTTCCTAAATAAATGCCATCTCCCCAGAAGGAAGACCAGGAATGGTAACTGAAAAAGCACAGCACTGAGGTGTTCAGACAGCCCTGGGTTCGAGTTTGAGTACTGCCCTTACCAGTAACTCTGGACATGTTAGTTGGTCCCTCAGAGTCTCAGTGTTCTTATCTTGAGGACAAGAACATCTTCTTGGCAGTATCGTTATAAAGATGAAATGAGATCGTATATGTAAGTGCCTGGCATCTGCAGGCTCTCAGTAGATGGCACCTTCATGACTCATGATAAGGCTGGGTACAGGCTGGGTGTCTGTGATGGGTCTGGCTACTATATAAACCTCAAGAGGGTAAGAAGCCACAGTCTGGGCCTACAGGAGATCCAGGGCAAACAACCAGTCCCAGGGGCTCCAGGAAGGAGCAAGATGGTAGCTCCTGAGGTTGGAGAGGTATCAGAGCTGGAACAAATGCAGCACTGGGCTGCCAGGGGTTTGCTCCAGTCTCCTGCTCTAGGCTGTAGGCTTGGTCTTCTGGGGGCTCCTGTCAGGAGGAGATGGGGTCTGAGGGGAGATGCAGAGAGCTCAGGACAGCGTGTGCAAGTTCAGAGCCTGGGTATTACTGTAAGCCAGCCCGCTGCTGGAGCCCTCTGCCTGTCCCACCCAGAGTCGGTAGGATCTTGTCTTCCCAGTCCCAGGGCCAGACAAGGACACTTTGGGCAGAAAGAAACCATCATTGTGGACAGGAAGAACAGCAGCTTCTTAATCAGTCCAGGAGAATAGAGCCCAGCTGAAGCCTTGTTCTACTCTCATTTAATTATCAAAACGATTCCTCTTCTTCTGTCCTCCCTAGGGCTGTGTGCCCCAGATTCCCTGGGCCCAGTAATTGCCTCTCTGTTAATAGAAATCATCGGTATTTATTACACTGAGTGCTCCAGCTTATTTCAGCTCTCCTTGTAGCAACATTAAGGCGAGTGCCTAGTAGCATATCACCAAAGTAACCCTACTTAATGACAAGAGTAAAGGCTCCTGAACCGTCCTTGCTCAGCAGGCCTAAGGAAAGCATGAGCTGCAGTTCAGTAGAGACAAGCTGAGGGACCCTGTGTGGGGTCTGCAGCAGGGTCCTGGCTCTGGGTGAGCAAGAAGTATAGGGCCTGGGAACCAGGGATTGGAAGCCCAGTGCAATGATCGTGCCCACCATCTCCCCAGGGGGAGTCTCCTGGGGGCTTCTGTTCCTCCTAGATATATAACAACAGGGAAGTGACTTGAGTTCAAATTCTTGCTCTACTGCTCAGGGCCTTGTAAATTGTCTCCTGGAGCTTTTGTCTTCTTACTTATAAGCCAGGAAGAATAAGATCCACCTCCCAGGGCTGACAGGATTAAATGAGAAAATAACGTGAAAGGATTCCAGGGGGTCTGCCATGGAAAGCATGCCACAAATGTTTCTTCCCTCCTTCCTTCTTTGAGTTGATGCTGTGGGGATGGAATGATGTGAGGGACTGGGCCTCACACAGTGCCTGGCATTAATAGGGGTTCCTTCCTGCAGCCTCTTCAGCCTCTGTCCAATAATGGGCAAACTCATCACAGATGGGCCTGAGCCAGGAGCCCCACAGTCCTAGGGTGCACATGGACTTGGGCTGGACACCAGGCTGGCTGCCACTGTAGCTTCCAGACCCACTTAGGCACATAGGTGGAGAATCCCACCCACCTCTGCTCAGTTGTACTCAGGTTCACTGTCTACCATCTATCTGCCCACTCTGCTGTCAGATGTCAGCCTCACCCAGGGACTCATCTCTGAAAAGGTGGGTGCCCTGTGTGGCCTCAAGGGGCCCAGGCAGGTTTGGAGGTGACCTGGCACCTTATGATAAAGATAGCTGTCTCTAGGCAGCTATGGCTTTTAAGGTCCTGAAGTGACTCAGCAGTTCATGGAGCACAGTCACTGAGTACCTGCTGTGTACTTTCACACAGGTGAGGAAAGCAAGGCTCAGAGAAGCCTGTGAGGGCCTCAGAAAGCAAGAGATCAGTGCTGGAGCCAAGGTCAGCTGACTATGAAGCCGTCTTCAGTCCTATGCAGGCCCCCTACCGATGGTATCTGAGCAATTAATGGAGGTTAAACTATATCTGTCATGCAAGGGCAGTATTTAGGAAGCTTTGCTAAATCATTTGTAAATAACTATGCATCATCTTTCTTTTTTTTTTTTGGTACAAACAGGCATAAATGTGTTTTCTGACAGTGCTGGCCCTCCTCAAGAACACAGGGGTTATCTGGTTGTAGGCTGTGCTGGTGAATAGGGAACTCTGTGGGGTGGGAAAGGTGACCAGGGTTTCTAAGTTGCCAGAATGTTCTAAAAGTTCTTATTTGAAGTTTCGGCATCAAATCCTATGTAAGAACAAGTCACCATCACCTTAGCAAGAGGTAAGGGATATGCAATTCTGCCCCTACATCACTGGATTCCTTGCTTTCTATTCTGTTCTTTTAATTTTTGTTGGAAACTTCTAGTGTTCCCTCACCTATTAGGAAGAAACGGTCAATGCCCACCTGCTCCCGTGGGATACTGGCTCCTTCAGATCAGTTTCAGAATCTGGTGGTACCGACCGGTGCCTCTCCAGTACTAGAAAGAGAGAGGCAAAAATCCGGGGACACTGAGGCAAAGACCGGGAGTGTCAAACCAACTGGGATGTGGAGATGAAGTGGGGGGACACAGCCAGAGAGAGAGAGGAAGAGGCCATGTGTCTCCGCTGCTCTCCACAGTGACTGTGGCTGCTTAAGCTCTTCTCCAGAATGCCAGACACATGTGAGCAATTACAGAGGTTTCCTCTGGGCAGAGCCTCCCTGGCTGGTTCCTGTCTCACCCTCCCAGGCGCATAATGGAATTAAATGCTACTCCACTGCAGTTCCTCGCAGTGACTTACGCTATTGCAGTCAATAAAATCCGCTCTTGGAAAGAAACTAGATTACAGGTCAGGGAAGGGTGGGCAGTCCGCTGAGTGGCCTCTGATCATTCCCTGTGGGGAGACTTCCACATCCTCTCTCTTCATTTCCACCAAATTACCCACTGCAGCCAAAGTGGGGCCTCAGCTTTGGATTTGTTATTTAGATTGACTTTGCCTGGGACCCTCCGACATTGATGTGGCACCACAAAATTATGCAGCATGGAAGCCAGGGGAGTTTCCAAGAGGAGAGACATTTTTTTTCTGGCATCTGTCACTAAAAGAGCCAATCAACCAGATCCTGAAGGTGGATGGTGCAGGCATGTGCTTCTTCCCTGCCTGTTGCCCTTGGGAGGAGGCAAGGTCAGTGGTCTCAGACCACAGGGGTCTTACCTTACATGGGTGAGGGTCCACTCCGTACGTCTCCAATGTCTGTGCTTTTCTTAAAAAGTTCAGCTCTGATGTTGCTGGTGTTTGACCACTGGAATAAAAGGAAATGAGATGATTTCGGGGTTTCCTGTTCTCTTAGATTCCTGAGGTAAACTTTCCATTAAGAAGCGCTCAGGGTGGGGCGCCTAGATGGCTCAGTCGGTTAAGCGTCCGACTTCGGCTCAGGTCATGATCTCACAGTTTGTGGGTTCGAGCCCCGCATCGGGTTCTGTGCTGACAGCTTGGAGCCTGGAGCCTGCTTCTGATCCCGTGTCTCCCTCTCTCTCTGCCCCTCCCCTGCTCACGCTGTCTCTGTCTCTCAAAAATAAATAAATTAAAAAAAAAAAAAGCGCTCAGGGTAAGCCTCATTTTCCAATTTTCCCATAGAGTGTGTGCTCCCTGCCCTATTCTAGTACCAGCTTCAGAGACTCCTGTCTGGGGTTAGAAACTCAGATGTCCTCAGACTGAGGCCAGCTACATAATGAATGACATGGGGTATACAGTAGGGAGTGGTGGGGTTGGGGTCACTATGGCAAACTGGGAAGTGCTACCCCATCTAATGAGGGCAGCTGCTCCTCAACTCTAAGACTGTAGTCCTGTGGGAATGCAGGGCTGAGCACCGCTGGATGTGCTTTTCAAAGAGCAGTCAGAGATACTGATTTCTATGTACTATTTCTCAATTTTAAATACTCCGGGGGCAAACAAAACACACTTGTAGGCTGACTGCAGGCCATGGGTTTCTTGTCTTGACTTATGACTGAAATACAAAGCAGAGACCTGTATATCTTGCTGGTGCTGCCCAACCCTCTTCCTTTACCAGCAGGGAACACGGGAATGGAGGGTGAAGAGACACAGCAGGAGACAGTGCTGAGCTCCCCAGACCACAATAGCGGTCTGTCTGCCCATGGGGTGACGACTGTGAAAGGAAGAAGGCAGCTCTGGTGCCCAGTCATCTGAGGAAGGGGTCTCTAGCATCATTCCCTTCCCAGCTACCTCATGAGTAGGTCCTTTCATGAGCTCCACACAGAACAGGTGGCAGTGTCTCATTGGCTGCCCTCAGGGTCTGGATCCCTGGTGGAGCAGACACACTCCTGCAGATGTTGGGTAGGTTTCAGTGTGAGGAGGGTTGGGCAATTTGTCAAGTCAACAGTGACTCCGATGGCTGGTGGGTGGGACTGAGCTGCTCATGTCTAAGTTCATTATTTGTCTTGAGTAATACTGGTAAGTGCAGGAACACAAGGAGGTGCAGGCCAGATTCTCCCTAGTGTCCTTCTGGATGGGTGTCAGTCAGCACATTTATGTGCAAGTCTCCATGTTGCTTGTGTAAAATCTACCAAGAAATACATTGCACAATCTGGGCCTTCCAGGAGCTCATGTTAGAGTTGGAGGAAGGAAACACACATTTTCACATGCTAGTGATGCAGCCAGCCCATGCAAGTAGGCATTATGTTGACTGCAGATTCCTACATCTGCCAGAGCACCTGAGGTGCAGAGAAGGTGCCTGGGAAATGTTTGTGAGGCAGACAGAATGCTGGGCACCAGGAGCAGCTGAGAACCACTGCCCCTTCCAGGGAGCTTCTTCATTCCCTGTCTGGAAGCTGGAAGATCTTGTGGGCTCCATCCAGTCTTGGAGTTAGCCCAAACCTCCGGGGCCCTCAAAGTGGGCATCATTTCCTGGGGGATCCCCTGTCTCCTACTAGGTTTCTGGATGACTGTCCCCACTGCTCTCACACCTCCTAAAACCCTCCTGGCAGCGCCTCTTGGCTGTCCCAGGACAGCCCTGAAGTCTCCTTTGAACAAACCATGAGCCTTCTCAAAGGTCGATGTTTGTTCTGACCTCTACCACAAGGGGCCGCTGTTTCCTTAACAGTGATGGGAGGAGCCCTCCAGCTTGGCAAGGACACACCAGCACTGGGAGAGGGATGGGGCTGGAGAAGGATGGAGAGCTGCTAGGATTCTACCTCTGTTAGGTGTCTCCATTCCCCTGGGAGGGAGGGAGCCAGTCCCTGCCACACGCTCTGGGCAGGCGGTCTGCTTGCAAAGGCTAAGGAGGCTTTAGGGACATAATTGTTGGTAGAATATTCTGAGTGTAAGTGAGGATTTTGTGTTTTGGGGTGGGGGAGCTCAGGGAGTCAGGGTAGGAACTAGTTTAAACTTAATATTAACGCTAGAAATGTCTTTCCCCCCACTTCGGCATTATCCTTCCTCAGAAAGGTAGTTACACCAGCATTGACAAAGATTTCTAAAAATTGTAATGTACTAATATGTTTTATTTTACAGTGCTACAGTGTATATGGCCTTTTTCTTCATAGTTTATCAGTTTGGGGTATATGTGCTCCAGAATGCCACACAAAGTAGAGCCCATACACTCTATTGTTGCCTTTTTTTTCTTTAAATCAATCTTTGTAGAAAATCCTATTTCACGTGGGTGAAAGGACACATTAATGCTATTTTATGGAATGTGGCATATTCTGAAAAAACTAAGAATCTGAGGAGGACAAGCCCCCTGCTTCCAGCCTCTTCTCTGCCCCTTCCTTCTGTGCAGTGCTGTGGGGTTGAGTGAGGCAGTGCTGAAGACACAGCCCCCGAACCAAGAGCTCTCAGGGCACCCCCAGTGTTCATGAACTAGGCCAGCTCTGCACAGTCCCATCCCCTGACCCAGAAGCCACCTATCACACTGTCACAGACTGAAGGCAGAGGCTTGCCCATGTTTCATATGCCTCCTCTCACTTTTTTCTCTTCTGCTGTTTATGGTTTGTTTGTTTTTTTTTCCTTTTCCCCAGTCCGTGCTTCTTCCTCTGCCTCATCATTTATCTTAGTAACGTGAATACTTTTCAGAGGCCAATCTCTCTCTGTTTTCCTTACAATACAATGTCCTTCTTGCCCTTGGGCTTCAGCCTACTCTATAGGGCTTGGGGTTGTGCTGTCAGTGCAATGCTGAAAATGGTACATCCCGGAGTCAGGATGCAGCATGGGGCTTGTATGCTCAGGCTGTGGGGGACAGAGTGTCCTGAGCCTCAACTGAGTATCACATACCTGAGTTCTGTCTTGTGAATCTCAGCAATTTTCCTTTCCAGCTTCTCTGAATGTTTCGGGAAAAACTGGAACTTGGAGCTGTAGCCTTCAGGGTGTTTCCCTGGGTCATAATCCCCAATCTCCGCTTGCAAAAGGAAAGCAGAGTAAAACAGTTGTGGAGGTAGGTAAATCAGCACTGGTAAAGCAACAAGAGATGAACACACAGAGCAAAAGCCAAAGCACACACCACATTTCCAAAGAACAGTGGATCTTGAGTGTGGCTGTGGGTTAGATGGAGGGTGTGCTCCTCGGAAGAAGCATAACCCACCTTTGTTTTCCCAGATGTGCACCCTGGGGTGATATCAAGTCTAAGCAGAGATACCAGAGCCAAGCCTGTATTCTGTGGTCACCACAAGTAAACATCCAATAGAAAAGCAGAAGCTTGCATCACGGTCTTTATCTATTCAGCCTTGAGAAAATGTCCTGGGATCATAGCTCTTGGTGGCAGCACAAGAAACCGAGCTGCATCAGGAAGAGAGAGCCTCTTGGGCCTGAGCCAGATCAGAAGTCTAAAGTGTCAGTTTTGAGGATTTTAGCAGGGACACATTGATGAAGAGCCATGACCCAAACTCAGAACTCCACTCTCAGTCAAAATCAAATCAAATCAAATCAAATCAAATCAAATCAAATCAAATCAAATCAAATCAAATCAAATCAAGTGAATATATTTGAGTAAATATTCATTGAGGGTGCCATTGACCAGGTGCCACGCCCCTCTGAGAGAATCTCAAGAGTAGAAGACTGAAACTGGTCTTTGAGTTCTGGAGCACCACGTCCTAAGGCTGATTTCCCAGCTTCCTGCATGGGGCGCTGTTTCTCCTCTATCCATGTAGAGAGACAAAGAGTCCATCCCTAAAGCTGCCAGGATCTCAGATCAGTGAGATTTCCATAGGGTAGTGTGGTGGGCCCATGACACTCTCCACGAAGCAGATCAGAACCCAGTCCTCTGCACAGGAAGGGCTCCACAGGGAACATCGTGCCTATGTTAGGAGAAAGTATGTTAGAAGTGCCAGCTGCTTTGTATTTGTCCTTTCTCTTTCGTTAGTGAGAACCACAACCAGGGCCTGTGCGAAATCTTGAGGGGAGAATAAATATTAAGAGGAAAATGTGCCCTCCTCTCACAGCTGAATATCGTACTTGTGCACAAAGCTACTCATTGTGTCTTCCAAATTACTTGGGAGTTTCTATTGTTCTGAAAGAGACTAAAAGCTTCCCTGGGCCTACAGTCCAGAGTGACCTTGAGCCATGAAGTCATTTATTATGATTTTATTTAGAAAGCTCCAAGTAGAAAACATCAATATTGGACATCAACTACTTTTTTAAAGGAAAAAAAGAAAAAGAAAAATTCAATGTTGTGAGGGTAAAACTGAAGGAAATAATAGAGTTTAAAATCTCACTTAATACCAGGTTTTCTCCTTTAAAAATGAAAGGGGCCTCTTTGGGTAGCTTAAAGTTGCTTAGCTCTAGTTGGGTAGCTTAGGTAGGCACCTTCTAGAGTTGCCAGTTAGGTGATTTTTTTAAAAACAGGACTCTCAGAAGTCAAAGTTGCTATGTGTTGACTTTTACATTCTTTTTCAAAAAAATTTTTTTAATATGTTTATCTTTTTTTTAATTTTTTTATTTTTATTTTTTAATTTTTTTTTGACGTTTATTTATTTTTGAGACAGAGAGAGAGCATGAAGGGGGGAGGGGCAAAGAGAGAAGGAGACACAGAATCAGAAGCAGGCTCCAGGCTCTGAGCCATCAGCCCAGAGCCTGACGCGGGGCTCGAACTCACGGACCCCAAGATCGTGACCTGAGCTGAAGTCGGACGCTTAACCGACTGCGCCACCCAGGCGCCCCAATGTGTGTTTATCTTTGAGAGAGAGATAGAGCTCGAACAGGGGAGGGGCAGAGAGAGAGTGAGACACAGAATCCAAAGCAGACTCCAGGCTCTGGGCACCAGCAAACCACCCCCCCCCCCCCACCCCCCGCCCCATAAAGAGCTTGAACTCACGAACCATGAGATCATGACCTACACCGAAGTTGGACGCTTAACTCACTGAGCCACCCAGGTACCCCTGACTTTTACGTTCTTAACACAGCTATTGTATTTCTCTTAACAGATGAACTGAAGTTTCTTTTTGGCAAGCATTTCCCAGGTTCTCTCCACAAAGTAGCTTCCTGGAGTTCACGGATTTCCAATTAAGAGTTCAGATTCTTTGAAGGAAACTTCATGATTTTAGTGTAGTCCTGAACAATCTGGGGACAGTTCAGGCCTAAGGACTAAGGGAAGCCTTAGAAGTGGCACTCAGGAGCCCCTGTACTTCATGGAAGGAGAAGGCATCACATAGATGAAGAGTGCATACCTTTCCCAATGTTTTCCAAAAAAAAAAAAAAAAGCCAGTCTGGGAATCTGCTGGATACAGACTCAACTCTACATTATTAGCATGTTAGGAAATATATCTGTTACTTGTAAACATTTCAACTTTGAACACTCTGAATGGAAAGGTCTCTGAGAAACCAGAATTCCAAGATACTTCACACCTTTGAGATTTGCATGTAAAGTCTTAGAAAAATTGATTCAGATGACTCTCCAGAGTCCCAGTAACTCTATCAACCAAGGGTGGAGGAAATCCCAAACAGAGTCATGATGACCTAAAGAAGCCCGCAGGAAGACCTTAGGCACAGTTTAGGGTTGAGTGGTCAGAGCTTTCTGGGACTAAGGAGGCTAGGCAAAGAAGCTCTCCAACCTAGACTCTGCTTCAAGTTAGATACTGTTTATATCCAAGAAGTAGTCATCTGTGGTGACTGAAATAATATAATCAGTACTTAGCATGAAAGCAAGTTCATTCATCCTGTCAAAAGTCATTACCTTGAAGGATATAAGCTGCTAACAAGGCAGCATCTGATGTTTTACAGAGGAGACGGCCATGGTAGAGATCCCTTTTGATCTGTAGGAAGACTAAATACCTAGAGAGAAAAGAGAGGGTGAACTATAAAGGATTTCTCTGATTTCTTTAAAGACATAAGTATGTAATATAAGCCTATGAAATTTTTAAATGAATTTTAAATGAATTTAAATGAATTTTAAAAACAAAAACTTAAAATGGCACCACAGAACAAACATATTTTCCATTTCCCTGAAGACTTTTTTAAGTACTTTGCCCTGAACTGATTTGGGATTCAATTCAAAACAACTTGTTAGTTTCCTTCGGTAGCTCTAAACAGAAACGGTGCTTCCTGGCAAAAGCACTGTGTCCTCCCTCCCAGTGTTGGGTTTTGGAAGGAGCCAGCCCTGGCCCATTCGATGCTGAAAAAGAAAACTGTGTCAGCAGAAAGGGGCCAGTTGGGCTTCTCCCTGCCTAGGACTCTGGCTGATGTTTCTTCTTAAGTGGAATGGAGCATGAAGGAACCAGCCCAAGGAAGAGTTCTGCCTCAGCTTGCCAAACCAATCTGTCCATATGTGGAACGGCCTTCAATTATTGGCTGAGCTCAACAGCAGTGAAGGAAGCATAGAAACCTGTGGCTAGCATTTCTTCAAACAGAGAAAACTCTCACCTCAGTAGAAGCAGGACATCAAGAGCAACAGCTGATAGTAGCTGATGTGTACTGAGCACTTCCTATCTGCCAGGCCAGGTGTTATGTACTTTGCATGCAAAGCTCATCTAATTCTCACTTAATACTTTGAAATAGGTACTATGATCCACCCCCCTCTTTTAGAAAAAATTTAATTCCAATATAGTTAACATACAGTGTTGTATCATCCCCCTTTTTTAAGATAAGGAAACTGAGGCTTAAGTAATTTTCTCAAGGGCACACAACTGGGAAGTGGCGGAGTCAGGATTCAAATTCAGGACTGACTGTAAGACTCCTGAGGTTGGCTCTTAGTCACTGTTAAATGGCCCTGTCCCTTTGGCGGGACATGGAAGCAAATCTTTTGTCCCTCACTCACTGATCATTCCCTGGGCCTGAGTTCATATATCACTCCTTCTACAGCTCTCTGTGCTACAATTCAGGGATACTGGACTAAAGGAGATAGCTGAAACGGACAACAAGGCTCTGGGCACTGATTCTCAATGTGGTGGTGAGGAAAACATCCCCCGGGGTGGGGGGAGAGCACATCAGAATCTGTGTGTATCTTCTTGCTCCTGGGTTTGATAAAAGCCCTGCTGAAGCCTTCTGATTTGCTCCCTTCCCACCCAGGGGGGGCATGCTCCTCCTCACCCTGAGAACCATTATCTTTATCAGGCATCTTTATCAATGGGTGCATGGCAGGTGCCTCCAGTGAGCTGGAAAGGAAACAGGCTTTCCACTGCTGGGTGGGGTTTATTCAGACTTTTGGAGGTAGGACATCTACAGGGGGGTCAAGGGTAAGGCCACAGGAACATTGTTAGACAATGGTGCAGCAATTGGAGGGGGTAGGGGAAGGAGGGGCAAGTCAACATCCTAAAAAAAAACCAAAGCACATTCTTTAGATGACAAGAAGAAATGAACTCAAGACCAACATCTATAGGCCTGACAGGAGGATTCACTTCTTCATGACCTCGTCTCAGACACTATCACTTCTGCTTTATTCTGTTTGTTAGCAGCAAGTCACTAAGTCCAAGAAAGAATCGGCCAACAGCTTCAGGGTACAGAGTTGTATTAGGGGTCCCCCCTCCCCTTTCTGCTACAGTGGCTTTCATCAAGCTTCATGTTTTATTCACTGAAGGAGGTAACCAATGACTCATTGTTGCTGGACATGAAAATGTATCCCACGTGACCCACAGCATTCTTAGACCTATTCTCAAGAGAACCTGGCACATTCTCCCCTGCCATGCATGGGCCTAAGGAAGTCTCTCTTGTTGCCTGAGATACCGCCACTAGGGTCACTTTGTTTCCAGCCAGGAGATCGGCCTGCCAGGGCCCCAGCTCCTGATGAACAGGCTGGCTTGGTTACCCAATCTTAGAACCTCAGAATAGGAGCTGTAGAGCCTAATTCTCTCATAGGCGAGGAAACAGAGGCTATACATATAGAGTGACTTTTCTGAGGTGACACAGTGATCAGAGTCAAGGAAGATCTCCTGACTCAAGGCCTGATGCTTTTCCTACCCCCGTGGTAATTCAGTTAGTTGTCAGTTAGCAAGAAAGGGGTCCTGAATACAGGCAAGAGAACTGTGTCATCAGGGAGAAATTCTCATTGGAACCGAACAAGAAATCAGCTTTAGACCAGATTTAAGACAAACCTGTTCCTTAGGACACGTTTTTGGGTAAACTTTACTTATCTCTTCCTGGCCTCACCTCCATTTTTGTTTTAATGCCAACATTGTCCTAAATTGAGGGAGGTGTGAATTGGGACCATCTGATGGCAGAGCAAGTGAAAACCTAAAAGACAGCCAAGGAAAATTATCTTTCTGTGACATGTACATCTCTCCAAGGTATTGGCTGTGGCACTGTGCTTTCTGATATCAAAGTGTAGAGACGAATCCACAGATATTTCCAGAATTAAAAGTTCTGACTTCAGGAAAGCAGTGGTGTCTCCTGAAGAGTTTCTCCCTCCCAAGATTTTTTTTTCTTTGGACTCAACTTTCCTTTATCAGACTCTTTCCCTGGCCTCCTCTATTTTTTACCACCCCTTTTCTTTAGTCATGTTTAGAATGTTTTCTTCCCCCATACTAGCCTGCAAACTCCTTGGAGTCAGAGATGATTTTTTAATTCACTTTTAATATTCTTCTAGAGAGCTTGTACATCCTTTACTTAGCTCACCTAATTGCCCTCCCTCCCAGCCACGATCCATCCCTCCATCCAGTTCTGAGCACTTACTGTGCCAGGCACTGTCATGGGTTCTGGGAATACAGAAGGGAACAAAACTGAGTCCCTACTCTTAATGGAGTTTACATTCCAGTGGGGAGAGACAGATACAAAACAATAACAAAACAATAATGATTTACTGAGTGCATGTTGTGAGCCACACATTGTACTGTGTTTTTTTGTTTCATTTTATTTTGTTGTCCTAACTAGGCTCCACGTCCAACACGGGCCTCAAACTTACAACCCTGAGATCAGGAGTCATACATTCTACCAACTGAGCCATCCAGTTGGTACACCACACTGTACTGTTGAACACGTACTGTCTCATGCAGTCCTCACAGTGACTCTGAGGTGACTACTGTTTTTATTGTGCTTCATAGATGAAGAAACTGACTGCAGAGACTGTTGCTTGCTTGGTCACACAGCTAGTTAAAGAACAACCTAGAATTTATACCCAGTTCTTTTTGATTCCTTGGTCTGGGGTCAGCAAACTATGGCCTGCCACCAGAGTTTCCAATGAAATGAGGCAAAATTTTAGGGGCACCTGGATGACTCAGTCAGTTAAGCATCTGACTTTAGTTCAGGTCATGAGTTCGAGTCCCGCACAGGGCTCTCTACTGTCAGCATGGAGCCTGCTTCAGATCCTCTGTCCCCTTCTCTCTGTCCCTCCCCCCCTCAAAAAATAAATAAACTTTAAAAAACAAAAAAAATTTTTTATTGGAACGCAGCCATACTCATTCATTTAGGTATCGTCTCTGGCTGCGTTCACACTGCAAAGACAGAACCGAGCAGTTATGACAGAGACCATATGGTACACAATGTCTAAAATACTTACTATTTATAGAAAAAGCTTGCCAGTCCATCTTAGCCTAAGCTAGGCTCAAGTGATATTCATTGAAGGAATAAATGACCTATAAACTCCATTCATGAAGAGATTCATTCATTCCATTAACATTTTTTTTTTTTGAGCACCTGCTCAAACACATGTCAGGCAGCTTTGTTTCCTTAGAAGGTGGGGCCCCATTTGCACTCAGTTTCTTTCTATTATTTGATCTTTCCAGAGTTCATACACCTGCAGTCCCTGTTAAACGCTAAATCTGGTGCCTAATCCCCATTTTCTCTGCCTTGTCTCTAGCTCAGACAAGAAAATCTATTTATTACTTTACAAAATGACAAAAGAGATTAATCAGGATTTGGCAACTAAATTTATCATCTGGGAAGAGTCCAAGAGATAAATTGAAGCACAGTTCTTTACTCCCTATTTCATCCCCTCCTCTCAGTCTGCCTTTATGGGAATAGCTGAGATGGCATTGAAATTTAGGACCAATATCGCTAGGAAAAAACACAGCTAAATTGGCTTGGAAGAAAGGTGGCATGGAGGACTTTAAGCCAGGAATGAATTATGGGTAATTAGTGAGGCGCTGGGGCAGGTACCCACTTTCTCAAGATCAGCAGAGACATGAATGAGGAGAAAAATGCGGCTAATTCCAAGGCCTCCACAGAATGCCTTGGGGAAGGGGAGGCACAAAGACTCTAAATCAGGCCCAGGCATTCTGGGGTTCACACCCCCAACAAAGCTTGGAAGATGTATTCTAGGGAAGGAAGGTTGGTGAGGTGGAGAGCAAGGGGAAAACAGTCAAGGATGCTCAGCACTGATGTATGCGGAAGCAGGGGAGCTTCAGTGCCTTTGTCTGTGCCTTTGAAGTCGGCTGACTTGGAGAGAGGCCTGGACTTGGTCCCCATGCTGTACCATGAGGACTTGGATGACTGATTACCAGGGATGGCTTTCTCTCTGAATCCTCAAAAGTTAGCTCCTTAAGTGTTAGGATTCTAGCTGGTGGGGGAAAAGGACAGAGGAGGAGTAGGGATTATCAGAAAAGTACCTTTTTCACCTCAGCAAAGGAGAAAAGCCAGAACTAATTGTACTCGTGTCCCATGCAGAGCCCTTGGGGTGCACGGACCACGTAATCAATCTGGCAGTCTCTGCTCAGTGCAAGCCTTGCTGGCAGGGGTGGGGGTGGGGGGTGGTGGTGTATTACTAAGTGCAAGATCCCAGTGTAGTGGTCAGTTCTCCCAACAATTCTAGGTGGTAGATGTTACTCTTCTCATTTTATAAATAAGGGGTCTGAAGGTCAGACAGATTAAATATCTTATGTCCAAGGCCACAGAGCCAAGAAGTGACAGAAATAGGATCTGAGCTTCCAGGTCTATGCTTCTTCTTGGGCAGGAGAGTCTGTACATTAGTATTATGTAATAACATTTGACTTAGAAAATTGTGTAAAGAGCTCCTCCTAAGGGCCAAGATAACCATGTGTTTTTGCCCTTTAATCAAATCAGAAAGCCATGTGTCTGCTGTGTTCTTACTGGCAGCTCACTGAGTTGTTAGAATAATCCCTGTCATCCCCACTGTTGGTCTAGTGAGGTGGAAACCAGATGATCCTGATGTGTGGTGTTAGGAGGCAAGGTGCTGGGTTCTCAAGAAAGGTGTGTTAAATTTGTCCAGACACATGGACGGGAGTGTGGACTTCTGGGTCGGCCCTGGCACCATCACCTCTTTTGGCAGGAAAGCAGGGAGCAGGGGGAGTGGGGAGGGGCTGGGACAGGCTCAGAGTGAGGTAAATCCTCTGGGGGTCCTGAGCAGGGCAGGCTAGTGCTTTGCCAAAAGTCCTCTCTGTTTAAGTTGTCATTCATAGGGGTTCTACCCTTACTCTCCTGCCTAAAACTACAAGATTTCTCCTGTCATGTGGATGAGCTTGGTTTTCAGAAGCAAAGTAGAGCCACGTCCAGTTCCACGTGGACAATCAGAACTTGCAGTTCGTTCGTTCCTTCCCTCCTTCCTTTTTTTTTTCCTTCCTTCCTTCCTTCCTTCCTTCCTTCCTTCCTTCCTTCCTTCCTTCCTTCCTTCCTTCCTTCCTTCCCTTCCTTCCTTCCTTCCTTCTTTCTTTCTTTCTTTCCTTTCCTTTCCTTTCCTTTCCTTTCCTTTCCTTTCCTTTCCTTTCCTTTCCTTTCCTTCCTTTCTTTCCTTCCTTCCTTTCCTTCCTTTCCTTCCTTCCTTTCCTTCCTTCCATCTCTCCCTCCTCCCTCCCTTCTTTCCTCTTCTTTTCTTTCAAATTTATTTTAGAGAGAGAGTGTAAGTGGGGGAGAGGGGCAGAGGGAAAGAGAGAGTATCTCAAGCAGGCTCCGTGCTCAGCACAGAGCCCAATGTGGGGCTTGGTCTCACAAACCATGAGATCATGACCTGAGCCAAAATCAAAGGTCAGACACTTAACTGACCGAGACACCCAGGTGCCCCAAACCTGCAGTTTCTGTGCCCAGTAAGGAGCATGAGGTTTGGTTCTAACTACACATTTCACTGGCCTCAGTGCTTCAAAGTTGGTGTGTACACACTGTCCCAAACATCCAAAGCAAACAACATTCCTCATGCTTCCAACTCCACTGCAAGACTCCCCCCACCCTCCACTGGGACCCATGTGAAGAAGCCACTTTTCCTCCCTGTCCTACTTCTGTGCCTCCTTTGTATTACTTAGTCCTGTTTCTTGCCCTCTTCTCTCCCCCTTTCCTCGTTTTCCTTCTCAGAGAAACTTCAGCTCCTTTTATCTGATATAAAACTAGGGACACGCTCTTCGGAACAGGAAGTGAACATAGGTCCATATTCTTTCTTCCTCTCTTCTTCCCTCCTCTTTCCTTTCTTCGGAATACCCCCAAGCAGTTCAGGATCTGGAAGTAGATCGCAAGGCCTTATAGGACAGAGTCTATATAACTGGCAACAGCCTCATCCAAATTTCTGTGGTGTCCAAGGTTTGGGGAATTTCGGGGAGAGTTGGCAGAGCTGTCTCCTCAGTTCTAGGATTCCCTGGCATCACCTCTTGACCTCAGGCCCAATCTCTACAAGGTAACATCAACATTTTGCTAATGTCAAAATTAGATATTTCTCATATAAAAGTTAAAGATCCTCGTTACAGAGCATTCCTGGATCTTGGATGTAAGACTTTCAGAGAGAATGTGACTCATATACACAAAACCCTGGTGAAGATTTGAAGCTCCTATTCATTGACCCTCTTGTAGGATAATGTGGGCACAAAAGTTCCTTCTCATCCTCGAGTGGTGCTGGATGAGATAGGATTCATTCCATGCAGCTGTCTGCCTGCCACAGAGCATGATCCCCACAATGAAGAGTTTATCACGGACCTGATCCATTAGCACACTGGGGTTTATCCACTTGGATTTAAAGTCTTCAGTATTTCCCAGCTTATTTTTCAGTGTCCTACTTCGGCATTTCTCAAGTACATTAGGCCACTGGAGTCTATTTCAATCCCCTAAGAAAGCAACCTGCCCTCTCGAAAAACATCCATGGGGGCCACATCCTTGGTAAAAGAAAAAAAAATGCTTTTGATTAAATAGTTACTCCAGATCCCTTTGTTGATGACTAGTTTCTTTTTTTTTTAAGTTTATTTTTATTTATTTTGAGAGAGAGAGAGAGAGAGAGAGCAAGCAAGCAGAGGAAGGGCAGAGAGAAAGAGGGAGAGAGAGAATCCCAAGCAGTCTCTGTGCTGTCAGTGCAGAGCCTGATGCGAGGCTCGATCCCATGACCTGTGAGATCATGATGTGAGCTGATACCAAGAGTCAGATACTTAACTGATTGAGCCACCCAGGCGCCCCTGTAGATGACTAGTTTAAAATGAAGTATTCACACTTCTTGAAGAAAAGAAGCTCACTCCATTCCAGTTCTACTGAGGGGGGTGAGTAAAGAAAGCATGTGGAAATGAAATACAGAAGAGGTAAGGTTATATTTAGGAAGATTCCTTGTTCATAAGAGTTAGAAGCTTCCAAAATAGAGGATCTAAGAGGTTCCAGTGCCTCTTTCCTATCCTCCCCAACAGATCTGAGTGGCTGAGGGAAGTTCAGCCTTACCTGGTTATTTCTTCTTTCAGTGCAGCAGGATCTGCAGGGTAAAACTTCACGCGGAAACACATGGTGAATGGAGGCTGCGCTGCAGAGACAAAGATGTGCCCATTAGGAAACACCCTCCCCAGAGGACGACTGGACTTCCCTCCCCACGGGGACGCACAGCCTCCTGAACCATCCTAAGAGGATCCTCACATGTTTAGGGCCAGCTCACAGTCAGAACAGTGGATAGTCACCAAGACTTACTATCAGTGGGAGGTTTTGTCCCACCCTCCCCCGGGGTGAGGCTTCCCATCTTCTCATGAATACTTACATCTCAATTGCTTCACCACAGACTTTGTGAACTCCAACCAATGCTAAAACAGAGAACACAGAAGAAGAAAACACTAATGAGAGAAGCAGTGTCAACTATAACTTGTTTTACCCAATTTCAGTGACTGGACGGATTGTAGCCCAGGGTGAAAGCAGCACAAAAGCTTGTGACATGTAGGCTTGGAGAGTAGAGAGTGATAGCGTTTTCTGAAGTAAGTTCCCCATGGAAGCAGCTGTGAACGGGGAAGAGTTCCAGCTTCAGATGCCATTTCTGGGCCTCCCCGGCAATGCTGCCTTCCAAAGCAGGGTGCCAAAGCTCTGAGCCATATTTCTGGCACAGCAGTAGGCACAAGTGAATGCACGTATGTGTAATGGGGACAAAACCCCACCTGGGTTGGACAGGGAAATGCTGACTTCAGTGGGTTGTGTGTGTTTATGTTGTGTGCCAGCTATTTTTTGGCAGAGGTGGGTGGGCAGTAGGGACAGAGGCTACTGGTCATGGCTCTAGAAAGTATTAACAGGTGGAATTTCATACATGGTGAGAAGGCAGGGATGGCTGGTGTATACTCCATCTTTGTTTGAGCAACATCTTGCCAGCCCTTGTGTTACAGCATACATACTCAGGATTCCTTGGCATCCAGGGATGTTTAAAGTCTCAGTCTCATAAGATAACTAACCACAACCAATGTGTAGGATAGTACTGTATTTCCCTTGGATTTTCATAGAGGAAGGATATAGTAGAAATACATTTTTTCCCATGGAACTTACGTTTGCAGGAAGGAAGCAGTGAGACCATTCTGTATCTATTTCCCAGTTCTACATAGATGCTTCACACAATGCATTATGGATGCTTGTTGCTTTTATGCTAATCAGGAAACTTGACAGTTTGCAGAGAGCTATGACTGCTGTTAAGTGGGATTTGATTATCTGGAAGTAGACTAAAACCACTAGCCTTAAGCTCTGGGAAGGCAGAAAACTATGTCATCCACCGATGCCTAGGACAGTGTTCAATGGATAGCCGTCAAACAGACGATGGAAGCCCGTCCACATCTTCCTCTCTTCTGGCTACTTCTATTTAGTGTAACATCTTGGCAGAGTCCTCCCTCTGGCAGGAAAGCAGCCAGGGCCATGCAGACAGCATCCTGGCCTCCCGCGATTCCCAGCTCTCACCTTCTGGGCTGGGCTGTGGGTCATGCAGTTAATGGACCCACTAAGAGCCCGTTCTTCCGTCAGCTCCACATGGATAATCTGGGCTGACATTCTGTTCTCTTGCTTCCTCTGATCTGAGTTCCCACGAGGCTGGCAACTCATTATAGCCACTCAATGTGGTTAAGAGGTCCTTCTCACATTACAAGGCCCACCGCGGCTCGGCTTCACAGGGAAGCAAAGGCAAGAGATGAAATTGCATGGAAACAACTGGGGTTCCAGGCTGAGCCTATGAAGGCAGAGGAGGCCCGTCTGACCGGAGCACATCAGAACTGTGTACGGCAAGAAGAACACAGCAAGTGTCTGGGGCTCAGTAAACAGAATGCCCCCAGGCACCTGACTGATAGATTAAAATAAAGAAACAAAGGAAGACAGAAACTACAAGGAAAGGCTATGAGATGCACTCTCAGCAGAAGGCAGGTGGAGCTGAATAACAAAAAGTCTATTCCTCTTGGCAAGAGCTGAGGAGGACTTTGGTCTGCACTGCAGTGAGGGCTCCAGAAAGGAGAGGCTGGAGGAGACAGGAGAGGGGTGGGAAGGCAGGGGAAAGCCCTCACAGCTTGTCCAAGAGCTTTTGACAGTCTGAAAGAGAAATCAGAAAAACCAGGATTCCAAAAATATGGTGATGGTTACAGTTACCTTTTGTAGCAGTCTGGCTAAATCTGGGTCCCAGAATTACTGGCAAACTGATAGATAACATGAAGCTGGGAGCAAGGGTCAGGAGAAGAGAAAAGAAAGTTCAGAGGGGAGTTTCCGTCTGTATTTGGGTCATTGGGACAGTGTGGCACAATCTGCAGGCTCTGGAGGCTTGAAAGGGTGCCTCCACCTTGAAAGGAGAGGCTGAAAGCAGGCTGGGGCCCTGGGCCTGAGCCAGGAATAGGGGAAAGGGGAAGTGAAGGCATCTCCTCCAGGGGGGGACCAGGAGAATCCCCAGACCCCCATGGGGACCCGTGCAGAGCAAGCAGTGATGGGGTGAATGTGAGCTTGGGTTCTGCTACCCCAGGGTAGGAGGTTTATTTTAGGACCTCACACCCTAAGAGAGCGGGGAGCTTACCTGCTCTGTCTCTACCATGAGTCAGTAGATCTAGAATGATAATTTTCCCACAACTCTCAAGCACTCTCTCAAGCCTTAACCCCTGAGCCATCACACAACTTCAGAAACTATCAGGTATGATGAATTCAGCATGGAGCCTTAGAAACCACACAGACTCTGGCATCAGACAGCTCTGAGATGGAGACTGGCATTGCCATCTGCTTTGGGCAAGTTACTTAACCTGAGATTTTATTTACTCATTCAGAGAATGGATATCTGAGTTGTGGATACTCATCTCATCTGTGTTAAGGATTAAAGAACATATGTGAAGCTCTTAGCTCAGTGCCTGATACAACTCGGTGCCCAGTAACATCGGCTGAAAGACCTAGTGCAGAGCCCTGCACACAGTTGCCACTCCATACATGTTAATTTCTCCTCTCCCCCGTTTCTTCATATTTCTGTCTCCTCCTGCTTTTGATCTTTATTACCTCCATATACTCTCTTATATGTCTCAAGTACATTCTGACCTAACTAGAAAATAATGAGCATGGTACACTTTGTCCTTTTTTCTTCATAAGCTACTCTCTTTGGGAGACAAAGAGAACTTGGGGTAACCGGCTTTCCTTCTTAAGGAGAAACAGCTCAGACCAAAAAAACAAAAACAAGAACAAAAACAAAACAACAACAAGAAAACCCCTTGTAAAAACAGCCCATTATTATATAGTGAATGGACACGTACAGCATGTGAGGACATGTAGCATCCTGGTGTCATGGCACTTTTGGGGTCTTATACTATGGCCCAGAGCTAAGGACAGTATTTAGGTCAAGACAGTAGAGCCTTTATATGGAGAGGGGCTGACCTTGACACTGCTCAAAATTCTGCAGAGCCAGGAGGACCAAAATATGTCAGTGAAGAGGGCAGGACTTGTTGAAGGAAAGGAATACAGTCCTTTGGATTCTTTCCTTAAGCTAATGTGTCCAGTACAAAATTCTAAGTGTGACCTGGAGACACAGTGGCTCAGAGCATCAAAGAACAAAACAGCACTTGACTCTGGCATGAGGGGGGCGGATCCATTCATTCGTTATCTGAGGTCCTGGGTACTGCTGGGGGGCTGTGTCTTCTGGGGTTCCAAGGCCCCCGTGACAACAGAGATGGAGCCCATGTTTGGAACTGTGAAGAAAATCAGTGGACTCATGAAAAGGGGGGGGGCCCTCTGGGATTCGTGTTGATAATGTCTTTGGAGGATGGCAGACCAGAGTAGGGGGTGGGCAGGGGTATAGCAAAGGGTGATGCTTCTGCATACTTTCCCACTTCGAGGGGGTCCCGGAGACTATATGCCCACAGAAATGAAAGGGCTGATGAAGAGAAGTTAGAGGAGCTGCAAGTTTCTGCTAGTGGAACATCTGGGCGAGTGGAGGGGAAAATTTTGGCATTATAAACCATTAACCCACACACTCATCATTCCTTCGGCAAATATTTACTGAATATCCACTACATTCTAGGCCCTCTGCTAGTTCTACGGGATATAGTGATGATGAGAGCAAGTCCACACACTCATGGGATTTACATTTTTGCAGGGAACACAGGTTTTCAAACAGGCAGCCACACCATGGTGTAAATGCTACAATAGGGGTAGTACAGGGCACATGGGGGCACACAGGAACGGCCCCTCATTCGGAGTGTTGATTAGGGAAGAATCCCTGGAAGAAGTGGGGAAGAAGTGAGGAAGTGAAGAAGAAGTGAGAGTCTAAGCTGAGACATTACATGTGAGGAATTAGCCAGAAGAAAAGCATGGAGTATGGAGACGTGAAGCCAGGGAGAAGAAAAGTTCCAGGCAGGGGGACTGTACAGGTGAAGGCTCTATAAAGAGAGGATGGTGTTGGAGGAAACAGGTCAGGGGAGATGAAGCTGGAGAGGGAGGCTGGGGCCTGGGGGTAATGGACTTGCCTTCCTGTCTGTCTGGAATGTGCCTTGTGTCTATAGAGCCACATATGTTGTGTGCATCAGAATGAGTACTACAGAGTTTGCAAGGCATTGGAAGGCCCATGTCAGTTCAGTTATCTTTCTGTTCTGCCCCCACTAGATTGGCGTGGCACTTTAGGTGAGGCCCTTCCTAACTGGAACAGGGTGGTTCAGCTCGTTTACTAGAAAGCAGGCAGGAGAGGTTCAGCCTGTGACCTATGCTCCAAGATCATGACCCAGCCCAGCTGCTCTGCCTCCAACTGGACAACTTTGGGCAAATCACTTCAACCCTCTGGGCTGCCATTTCAGCATCTGTGAAACAACAGGCCACACTAGGTGAGCTTCCATATCTAATACGGTGATCTGAAGAGATGACACCCAACTGCAGGGCCCGGTTGGTCCCTGACTCTTGAGGCTAAAATCATGAGTATGAGTGGCAGTTCAAGGACTCAGCCTACTGACAAATCCTCTCCTCCATTTGTGCTTTGAATATTGACTTACCCGCTGCTTATCTGGGTCCACAAAGCGGATCCCAAAATAGTCTTTCTCAAGAAGGTTCAGGTGGTGGCAAAGAAGGTCAAACAGGTACTGGCCTTTGGCATCTCTCTGCAAAGAAAGCAAGCTCCATTGAGAAACGATAGTGCTTCTTCAGTGTAACTGTGTTTTGATTGTCATTAAAGATCATCTAGGGGCACCTGGCTGGCTCAGTTGGTAGAGCATCCGATTTTTGATCTCAGGATCGAGAGTTCAAGCCCTATGATGGGCCTAGAGATTACTTAAAAAAAAATCATCTACAAGTTGGATGAGGATGTGAAAAGGGCATGTGTCTGTAATGATGTCCTCCATATTGTGATGTGTTAGATAGTCTCTAGAGTTCTGAAGCTCTTAGCACCTAGAATGAGCCGAAGAGCCCTTCCTTCCACAAAGATGTCACAGAAGTAAGAGGAGAGTCAGGGAAGCCCAGTTCCAATCTCAATGCACAAAGCTTTCCTGAACAAGTGGGAGCAGGGAAAGTCAGTGTGGAATACACAGAGTCCAGCTGGCCCTGCCTCTAAAGTAGATCTTGAATCCACCCACTTCTCTCCATTCCTATTACCAACTTCATGGTCAAGCCACCACCATCTCTCAATGTGCTCTCTCCATACAGCACAGTGATTGTGATTTAGACAAGCTACCTTTTTTTGCTGAATATGTAACAAAGGCATACCAATATATTCAAACATACAAAAGGAGACACTGTGAAGAGTAGGCCTCCCGTCCACCCTGTGTCTCAGTTTCCCTCCCCAGAAGCAACTCCTTGTGTTGATCCTTACCAGCTCCTTGTATATCCTTTTTAAAAAATATTTTTGAGAGAGAGAGAGAGAGAGAGGGAGGGAGGGAGGGACGGAAAAAGTGAGTGCAAGCAGAGCAGTGGCAGAGAGAGAAGAAGAGACAGAATGTGAAGCAGGCTCCAGGCTGTGAGCTATCAGCACAGAGCCTGATGTGGGTCGTCAACCCATGAGCCATGAGATCATGACCTGAGCCAAAGTTGGACACTCAACTGACTGAGCCACCCAGGTGCCTCTCCTTGTGTATACTTAACGTAGGATTTTACACTTTTATACACAGGCAAGCCTATACACACACACACACATACATATATATATAATCACTTTCAAAAATATAGTGGCAGTATATTTTATGCTGTATTCTATTTCTTGTTTTTTTGCTTCTTAGGGTATCCTGTGAATCTTTCTCTGGCAGTACATACAGACCTGCCTCATAGTCTTTAACTGCTGCAGACCACTGGGATGAACCTACATGTACTTGACCCGGCCCCATATCAATGGAATTTGTTTCTAATCTGCTACTACAAACAACGAGGCAGTGACTACACAGTGATCTTTAATCAGGTTGCCACTCTTGCTTAACACAGTCAGTGGCTTCCCATTGCTCTCAGAATAAAACCTAAACTCTGACCACAGGCTCTATACACCCTAGCTCTTACCTCCTGTGAACTCCTCCCAAGTCCTTCTTCTCACTGTTCTCTGGCCACGGCCTTTCTTCCTGATGCTCCAAGGATTTTCCCCGTGTCTCCATATGCTCTCTGCCTGGACTGCAGCTCTTCCAATGGTTATTCCTTCCCTCCTTGAGGTTTCAGCTCTAATGTCCTTTCTCTAGAGAGGTCTTTCCCCTACAGAAGGGCCTCTCCCAGTTACCATCTCATTTATCCTGTTTATTCCCTTCATGGGACTTACAACAATCTGTAATTATCTTATTGATTTACTTGTTTATTATCTGCTCCCTTTCTAGACTGTCATTTTCATGAAGGCAGGAGCTGTCTCCCAGAACCTAGCTGGTGGCTAGGTCTTCAACAATTATTCACTAAATAAGCTAATGACTGAAGGACTAGAAGGTAGGGGGTTGGCTAAATTTTTCACAAAACATGAGGAAATTAGGCCATTTCTAAACCTTTAACTTCTCCTTCAGGGACATGCCTCAGTATCCGGGATGAGCTGGGAGCAGAATGACTTGTGGAAAACTGTCAGAATATCTGCAGCTCTGCAGGATGGCAGTCTCTAGGCCTATCCCCAGGGGTCTCTGCAGCTCAGCTCAGACGGTGGCCTCTGGTGGGACCATGTCTCATTTTGCATCCAAAACCAAGGTCATCTTATAAGGTCCAAAGTATCTCACCTGTGTAAAGGCCAAAGGGCCCAGTACTGCTCCAAGAAAGGGCAGACCTTTATGACCTCCACGCAATGTTTACTTCTCACCTCTTCCCCTTCCGCTGGCTCATCCTATACTTTCCAGGAGAAGTAGGGCAGGAGATCAGTTCTCTCAGCAAATATCTTAAGAAGCTTATCCTTGTAGGATTGGAAGGAAGAGAGAGTGGACAGCTCAACAAAGGAAGGCTGTACCAGGTGGGCATCTCCCCACCTTTTCTGCTGGCCCTGCACTCCTTCCTAACACAGTCCCAAGGCAGCCACCCCGATTCTTACACCCTTTGATTTCTCACCAAAAAGAGCTACTCTCAAGGCAGACTTATGAATCATGCTGGGATCTTTGGGTGGTGCGCTACAAACCAGGTCTTTCAAAAGACTCTATCAACAACAGTCTTTTGAGGCAAGGGCTGCCAATGATTTCCTCATTTACACCCCAGAGTGTGGGGAGAGCTTAAACTCCTTCCTAAAATTCTTCTGGGAGGAGAGGAAATATGTTTAACTCTATCCCAAGTGGCATATCCTGTACTATTATCTCTCTCAGAGCAATTGAAATGGAATATTAAGAAACAGTGGTATATTGTGAATATTTTTCTCCACACATTTTACTTTGCACCAAATGGCTACTTCCTGGTGGTCAGCTCAGGTGAGTTTTAGTGGCTAAAGGAGTTCACTTCCATCTGTACAGCAACCGTATTAGCAGGGGCCTGGGGCAGCCATGGGGAAAATGTGCTTGTGTGATAGAAATCAAAAGAACTTTTACATATTTTTATAAAGTATTTATTATTAATTAATGAATTTATTTACAAGAGAGAAAGAGTATGTGCAAGCAGGGGGAAAGGGGCAGAGGGATAGAGAGATGGGGGGGGGGGAGAGAGAGAATCCCAAGTGGGCTCCATGCTTAGCACAGAGCCCAATGCAGGGCTCAATCCCACGACCCTTGGATCATGACCTGAGCCAAAACCAAGAGTCAGACACTCAACCAACTGAACCACCCAGGCGCCCCAAATCACAAGAACTTTTAACAAGAATCATGTCTTCCATGAAAACAACTGGTTCTTATGAGTTGGCAGCTTGAATACACTGGTAGGGACCTTAGGTGGCAATAACTTTGAATTCAATAGATCCAAACTCAGAGTTCTCCACTTCACAGGAAAAAAAAAAAAAGCAAGAATAGCTTTTCTCATCAGATAATTATGAAAAAGAAATCCTAGTATACCTCCCTTATCTCCAGAGAAAAAGATCTTGCTCTTTTTATTTCCCAGCATCCGGTGAGACCCCTACTCCTGGCCATGAAGTCAGAATTCTTTCAGGTTCCCATTTACCAGTGGTAGATGCATGGGTTTGAGCTACAAAGCTCTTAAGACGATTAATGAAGAAAATCATCTTCCTTTGCTGTTTCTCCAAGGCCGGAGGGTAGGAGGTTTGGGGAATGGAACAGAGTTCCTTGTTATGGCAGAATTCCATCAAGTTCAATTCCCAGCAGAAACACAAAGGCAGAATCAACTCAGAGCACTGCTGGGGCATCTTTCACAGAGGGTTGCAACCTGCCCCTCTCTTGGAGCACTCACGCCAGTGGCTGGCAGAGTGGCCTGAGGTAGCCTTTGGGTAGAGAGTCACATTCAGCTGAACCACCATGGTGGGCTCCCTACAATAAGCCATTGGCAGGGGCAAGTTTAAGAATTTTAAACTTTCTGGCCTTGTACTTTCAGATGCCAGCCAGCTGTTTCCTAGAATGCTCTCTTTTTGATCACCCTGCACTAGGTCTGGGGCTTTCTGGAATATTCTGTGGCAGCCAAGTCTTCTCTTTTGGTGAGATGGCAAAGTCCAGTGAGTTCTGTCTTCTTTTCCCTTTGCCTGCAGTGGCCCTGATGCTACAAGCTAAACTGTGTGTTGTGTGCTTAATGTTGTCCCATTGATTAAGCTGGAGAAATAGGCACTTGCATTGACAGGTGATTACTGTTTAGTCTCGAAGTCAGGGCTCCAAGCCTGAGGAAGTTTATCTTCAGGACATGTGAGCTGAGGTAGAGCACCCAAATCCTGCTAACCTCTGAGGTTATTCTCTTCCCAAAGATATTATTGGGTTAAAATAACTTACTCAGCATCCATTTAAAAAATAAATTTGTATTTTGTAAACCACAATAGTACCTATTTGAAAATAATACTAGCAGTACTTGAAAATAATAGCGCATATACATGCAACCCATTTACGCTCTCTGAATGGTGTGCGGAATGATTGATGAGTCCCTTAGAATCATCCTGCAACTCTGAGGTTGGGAGAATTCATATTCTTGCTCTTTCCTGGAGTGCCTGGCTTTTATTCTCTATTCTTTAGGGAAGAGACTGAGGCAGCATGCAGTGGGCCAGTGACCTAAACTATTCAAGGATAATTGCCTTTTCTGACTCATAATCAATAACTTTGGACAGGAGAGCAGCTTTATTTTTTATTAAAATTTTTTTCATTTTTTAATTTATTTGAGAGAGAGAGCATGAGCAGGGGAGAGGGGCAGAGAGAGAGAGAGAGAGAGAGAGAGAGAGAGAGAGAGAGAATGCCAAGCAGGCTTCTCCACTCAGTGTGGAGCCCAATGCAGGGCTTGAGTCCACAACCCTGGGACAATGACCTGACTCAAAATCAAGAGTCAGACACTGAACTAACTGAGCCACCCAGACACCCTGAGAGCACCTTTATTTTAACCCATCATATGGTCAATCCCAGGGACTCTGGCATAATGCACCCTGATCAGAGCGGCTGACATGTAGAACCCCCCCCCCCCCCCCCCCCCATTAGGCCTCACCTCATTGAATCGGCCTACTTGTAAGGCAGGGAGATTTTAAGTGTGAGCTATGTGAGTCTTGAGTCTTGAAGAGGGCAAGAGCGATCATAACTCAGACCCTGGACCACATGTTATTAAAGAAGAGCTGGCCATGGTTTCATGGGCCTGTAGAGAAGGCAGAGGTGAGATGGAGAGGAGTAGGCAGTGGGCACACGCGGTCCAAAAGCACAAGAACCCAGGGGTGTCGAGAGGCCATGCCAAGGAAAGGGGTGCCTAGAGGAGTGGGTAACAGCTGCACGTGGTCTTCAGGGAAGTGACAGGGAAGGGTGAGGCAGCAGGGACTGGATGGCATTGCAGCCTCTGTTCTAGCTTAACTTTATATTTAAACTTCTTGTAGGCCAAAGAAAGACTGCTTTCTTTGTCAGTGTCCTCTGAAGGCATGTGTGTGTTGAGGTCTGCCAGGTTCGGGGGCAGATGATGTGTACTGCACTTTAACGTCACAGAGGAACAGCCACATCAGCTCATCTTCTCAGGGCCATGGCATGAATAAACTGAGCCAAAAAGTGTGAACCAATTACTGGGGTACAGTCCTGCCCTTGTGTTCACACATTACACCCAGTCCAGCTTTCTGCTGGAGGGAGGATAAGGGGTGCAATGCTAACAGCAGGGCCCCAGATTTCTTAACCTCAGCATCTTCCACTCTAATTTACATTTTCTTTGAAGGGAAGGAACCCCTGCTGAGCTCCTGGCTCTGGAGCCCACTTTTCTTCCTTAGTCGTAAACCAACAAAATCTGTCCAGGACCTGCTGAGGCTGCAGCTAGAAAAGCAGCCAAGCTCCCTCTGGAAGAAGATGGAGGAGCTCATTCCAGGGAGAAATGCAGCCATACCGTCTTTGCAGCAGAGCCAGCAGTGAGCCCCACTTGGGCATGCTTTCAGCACCTTATTCTCAGAGGAGACAGACTCCGGAACTCGGGAGTTAGGCCAGGAAGGATGGGGCCCATGAAAACAGTAAGCATCCATATTGGAGCGTCAGGAGCCATGTGGCCAGGAGAGCCATGTGTCCATGTGGCTCCTGGGGGAGAGGCCAGACCCCAAGTGGAGGAAATCAGAGTTCAGAAGAAGAGAACAAGTGCTCATCCTGACTCCTGCAGCCACTGACCTCACTTAATTCTTAATAAACATTCTTAATACAAATTCTTAGTAAACTTCCTGCCTCAATACCACCTCCCCCACATTCCACATGCAAACTGAGGGAGTCAGGGTGATTTTTACAATGCCAATAGATAGCTGTAGGTTCAGATGCCAGGCATGGTGCCTTGGGGAGCCCTGTTGGCTGTCCTTGCTTGGGTCAGAATACTGGCTTCACTCATCGCCACATGGTAGGGTAGGCAGAGGACATGCACATGGGGTGGGGAAAACACATTCAGTCTGGAGCATGGAGGTCACTGTGTGCAAGCAAATGTCATGGGAATGACTCTGTCAGCACAGATGGCCAAACCAGACTCAACAAGATCAATTAAGACCCTCTGAGCAGAACCTTCAAACCTGCTGTTGTACAGTTTGTAAGTGCAGGACTAACAAGAGGGCTAGACTTATCATCATCAATGATGATGCTTCATGAGTCAAGGCATCCTCATGTCTCTGTGGGTTCCTTGTGCCTAGTGAAGTTCCTGGAAAGGAAAAAAACTCTGAGCTGGGCCTGAAGAAAAGCGAATTCATCTGCCTTTCCCACAGTGAGACCACTCTTACAGTAATGTGACTCTTAGAGGCATCAATGTTTCTTGCTATCGATTGAATAAATTTTGGTTGTATTTTTCCAGCCAGTGCTGAATATCTCAGCGGACTAGTCATGTCACAGCTGCAGAATTACTGAAACCTCAGCCAGGCTTGTTAGAAAAAAGCTCAGTATTTTGTATTTTTGTACTTTGTACTTCTCTCTTACATACACACACACACACACACACCCTCATACAACTATTTCTCTCATAAAACGTTGCTTCAGATAACTTGTAAAGAAAGCCCAGCATTTTGGGGCAGACAGACCCCTCCTTGCTTCCAACCCTAAAGACAGTTTAACAAACAACTCATTTATTATGTCCGCACTCCCTCTCTTTTGCAAAGGGCAAATGCACATGCTGTTTGGCAAATCTGGGCATCTCTGGGGTTGTAGGGAGTGGCCTGGGTGGCCAGGGTCAGGAGAGATATGGCAAGCTCAGCAATCTAACTGATTCTCCTAACCCTGTAGCAATTGCTTCAATTTCCCTCTCAGCAGAAAACTGTTTATTTGTCTGTACCAACAAGCATGATGGATTCTGAGCTGGATGGAGTCTATAAATCAAAGAGGCCAGGATTTCTGAATCTTGGTGCAGTCTCCCTTTCAATTATCCTACGGGTCACTCATGTTCCTTAGAAGTTGAGATGGAGGCAAAGGGAGCAAAGAGGGGAAGGGCTCTGGGGATGAGCACTAGACTTGGAGTCAAGGCCCTGCTCTGCCACTTCTCAGCTTGTGACCTTACCAAGACCTGTCCCCTAATCTGTCTAAACTTTTGTTTCTTTATCTATAAAACAAGGTTAATACTGCATCTCTCAAAGGATTATTGGGAGGCTTAAAACAAGAGACATAATTTACATAAAAACTCTGTGTATTTTTCCTACCAAATTCCTCTGCTTCCTGTGACCTCTCCTTTCTTTAGGCTGAGAGGGCTTGAATGTGACAAAGCCTCAGCAATGATACACAGCACTCATGCAACAGAAGCCAGTCTTCCCTGGATGAGAACGTTCGGGTGGGTTCTGGCTATACATCCACCTGGGCAGTGTCCCCTAGCTTATGAGGATGGCCACCATTTAGGAAATCCGTACCATAGGACTCTCAAAGCATGGATTTGCATTTTCTCCATACCCCAAGGCCCTTTTACCAAGACTAGGTCAGAAGAAGAGTAGAAAATATCAAATATATGCTATCAACCCAAATCCCTCAGGGGCCTGGCAGTTTCTACTCAGTGCCATGGAGACAAAGGCAGAGCTTAGGTCATGCTGTTGATGTGCTCCTAACACTCGGGAAGGAGGAGCTGAGTGAGGTGGGGGATAAGATACGACATAATTCCAATAGCCACTGTACCTTTTAATGCCTGGCCATTAGTTAGAACAAAAAGAGAAAACATTTGGCAAAATATATCTCATTAAATTAACCCAGAGCCTCTATCTCAAAAAAACCTAACTGGTTCTCTCTGGCATTAAAGCTAGGGGAGCTAACTGCTGTGTCAGACTCTTCCCCTTGGAATCCTCACGTGACTGCCCCATCTGTGGGCATGTAAAGGGGAAGGGTTGGACAAGTAGAGCCCATAGCTCTCTGACTGGCGTCCCGAGTTCCCCAGAGCTCACTTAGCCACTCCTAGCCACTGGCTTTTCCAGCTAGGACAGACAGGGCAGGCTCACACCTCTCCTGAGAAGGACAGCCAGGGCCTCCCTTGAAAGGTCCCTCATCATGGCAGTGAGAACTCTGAGGTAGGGTTCCAGGGCCTAACTCTTGGTCTGTGGTCTCACGGATGGCACAGAGCCGCATCTAGGAGTGTCTTCCTTCCCAGCACCGAGTGGAAACAACCTCATTGGAAAAACACAACTGGGCATCTCGAGGGGAGGAGACAGCTGGGGCCAGGGGCCAAATAGGATGGCAAAGAGATGGTTTACTGTACAAGTGCTGAGGGCTGGGAAAGCAACACAACAAACCTCAATTCTCCCAACAGTGGCTGTCCCCATGGCAGAGGGGGATGAGGGGGCAAAGTAGGAGGTAGATGGCTAGCTCATGTAAAACTAGAGTTTCCTTAATAAACAACAAATTCAGGGGCGCCTGGGTGGCTCAGTCGGTTGAGCGTCCAACTTCGGCCTAGGTCATGATCTCACCGTTCCCAAGCTCGGGCCCCACGTCAGTCTCTATGCTGACAGCTCAGAGCCTGGAGCCTGTTTCAGATTCTGTGTGTCCCGCTCTCTCTCTGCCCTTCCCCCACTCGCACTCTGTCTCTCTCAAAAATAAAATATTAAATTTTTTTTTGAAATAAACAACAATTTCAGAACCATACCATGCTCTAAACTAGCAGTTCTCAAACCTGAGCCTGCATCAGGATTGCACGGAGGGTCGTTAAAACATAATGCTGGGCCGCTCTCCTAGAGCTGCTGGTCCCATGGGTCTGGGGTGCAGCCTGATAATGTACATTTCTAACATGTTCCCAGGTGATGCCACTTGGGGCTGTGGGTTGGGTATCAGTGGACAAGATCAACCCTTCTCTAGCACCTACCTGTTGGTCCCAAGCAGCTCTGGGAGCAAAGACTGCAGGGATGAGGGAGGAAAAGGAAATATTTGAACTCTATCATGGCCCAGCTCTGGCAGCCCAGTTCACACTTGTGTTCAGCCCTCATGGCATCACATACCAACAGTAGCAACTTGAGAGCATTAGGCTTACAAGTTAAATACTACAGAGAACTCAGCTCCTTCCTGCCAGGTTTTCAAATTCTGCCTTTCATGACAGTGGTCAGTTGCCCAATTCTGCCTACAAAGTTCAAGTCCCCAATTACCATGTACTTTCAATGGCTAAGTAGCTCAAAACTCACTGCGCTTTTGCCATGAACTAGATCATCGCAAATTAAAGCTGGCAGTTATCCTCAAACCTAATTTAGAGAACAAGCCCCTTCCCTACTGTCATTGGCAGGGAGTCTGTTTCAGAACATTTCTCCTCCTGGCCTCTAGGGTCTCTATGAGGTGGGCTGGGAGCTGTCCCAGACCTATGCTGCTGCCTTCCCTCTGTTCCTGTGCTCCTCTAGTTTCCCAGTCAGACTCGCATCTTGGCTGCCATGACCAGCCTTCTTCCTCTCTCCCAGGAGAGGATCCAGCTGGCCCTCCATAGTGGGTGGGGAAATGAGTGGGTATAGAAAATGTGCCCCGAAGTTGCTATTCCATGCCAAGGAGGCAAGTCTTCTGTGTTCAGCATTGATTAGGGAGTTTGGGGCAGGGGGGAAGTGATGGGAGAAAGGAAAGGCAAATTCTTGGGCAAGTCATTTCTCTCTCTGTGCCTTAGTTTCCCTCTGTGTAAATGATCCCACGTCCCCTTTTGTGCCCCATTTCTCTGATTCTGTTATCAGTTGGCCAGAGTAATGACATTCCAGGTCCGTCTTCTCTTTTTTTTTTTTTTAAATTTTTTTTTTTTAACGTTTATTTATTTTTGAGACAGAGAGAGACAGAGCATGAATGGGGGAGGGTCACAGAGAGAAGGAGACACAGAATCTGAAACAGGCTCCAGGCTCTGAGCTGTCAGCACAGAGCCTGACGCGGGGCTCGAACCCACGGACCGTGAGATCATGACCTGAGCCGAAGTCGGACGCTTAACCGACTGAGCCACCCAGGCGCCCCTAGGTCCGTCTTCTCTTAAATGAGGATAAAAAAAAGTTTAACAAAAAAGGCTAATCACATAGCTTTAGAAGGTAGAGGTTTAACACATTTATTACTAGTTTAATTAATTAAAAAAAACTCAAGGCTATTGCTCAGTAAATGGAAAGAGTAACTAAACAGAATTCATTCAATTCCAGAAACTGCCTCAAGCAGGCTTGAGACAGTGAAGGCCACTGTGTGAAACTATTATCTTGCACTGAGTCTGGTCATTTTATTTTCCACTGTGAGTGATGGGAAAATCCTGTTAGATCATCCAGTGCACAGCTCTGGCCTCACACAGTGAGAGCTGTTGCACAGTCTTCTCAGAATGGATCCTGAGACTCTCCCTCCCTCTCCTCTCCTAGCCCACTGTTTCCTAGACTACAACCAAAGTGGCAGTGGGGCCCCTGAATTTCTACATGCCAGGGCCTTAGGGGTGACCATCTGGCTATTTTATTGGCACAGCCCTGCATGTAAGATGAACTCTTCAACTGTCCAATAAGGAAGGGATCGGGATTGGCAGAGATGGGAATGGGCTGACAAAGTTCCCTTCCAGCCTCATCCTGTCCTGTCCTAAGTTCACTCAGAGGCAGAGCCTCTGAACCTGGGCTAAGTAAAAGCTAAGGGTGGACTTTGAGGCAAGTGCCCTTGGGTCCATGAACTTAGTTTCCTGAGGGTTCTCCCAGATGTAATACTTCAGTGGCTGAACAGCAACAGGTGCCTTTTGGTCTATAAGTAATTCTTGGACTTGGACATGTATCTGCTAACATGCACTGGGGGATGACTGGACCCCAGGGCATCAGGTAGAACCATGGTCCAGGCCTTGCAGTGTGATGGAGAAAACAAGCAGAGGAGGTAAGGCTTCTGGAAGTGTTACTGCTTCTCCAGCAGTTTTTCGGCTTGAAGAGTAGGGGTGAGGGCAGGGGAGGCAAGATCCTTGAGCCCAGCGGCAACTCCAGGGCCTCTGGCACCTCCCTGTCATCTCTGTGCCTCTGCACAGCCAGGCCACCAATACTTAGACAAAGGGTCCCCTGAGGGCTGCACAGCAACATTGGTTGAGATGTCACTACTGAAAAAATCTTGCATATCTGCTGCAAGCTGAATATTTGTAATTTGAAGGCCAAACAATGGATGACAAGCCATCAGGATAAACACTCTGTTTAATATATATCTATTGAGGGCTCCCCCTGGGCCAGGCACTGCTTGAGCATTACCAGGGTTGCAGAGGTACGGGGTTTAAGGACATGAAAAAGTGACCTGGACAAAGCCATCTTCTTTCCTCTAGTTTCATGGCACTCACTCCCTGTACCACTGACCTGTCCTACCACCGCCCCTCCCATCTTCAGGTCCACATTCCTCTCCATTACCAGGAGAGATGGACATGTGGGATCCAGTATTTGTGTTCATGGTGCACAGATCAGTGTCTTGCATGTGATCCTCAGGAAGTGTTTGTTGGTTAACTACTACATGATACGACTAGGTTGATAGCTCCTCCCTCCTGGGTCAACCCGTAGTACCTGCTGAGATCTGGGTAGAAAAGAACAGACAAGGACCATGTTGGGGTGAGACTGTTCTTGGAGATGGAGACTTTGTCCCTGTTCAAAGTAGAGTCTCACTTAACCCTAGAAATTCTCTGCAGGATTGGCCTTCCAGATATTACCTTCTGTCTAGTTTTCTGATTCTAACTCCATGGGCTGTACCTGAGTGGGCCAAGGGACTCCCAACCTCAATGCCACTGGGCACCAGAAAGGTGCCTACAGTACAGTCCAGCTCCAAAATAACTGTTTAGGCCACCTCCACACAGTCATTAGAAAAGAAAACACGGGTCTGCTTCCAGGAAGGTCTCTAGCTGGGTCCTTGCCAGGAAAAGGGAAGGGAATTAAAAGTTCAATACTGGGGAAAGACTAATCACCACATCTGCTTAATTATATTGATGTGAATGTCATAGCCAAGTTCTTTTTAGGGAGTTGATGTTGGAAAACATTTACATGCTCCTGGCCTCATGTGGAATAAGATTTAAGGTGTTTTTAACCTCTGGAAATTATCAAATGCCTTCCTATGGCAAATTCCACATGTCTCTAGGAATTTCCTCATTCCCTTACAGTTTTTCTGATAGTTTTTCTGTCTTTCTAAGGTATTTCCTGACACCTGGCTAAGGTGCCACAGGATCTTCTTTGGGCTCCAGCACCTTAGACCAATGAGTAATTAATAACACAGGATTGGATACGTGCCCCATCACTTGTCACAGGTCAGATTCCTTAGGAAGTAGAGACTCTGGAATAAAGTTTAGCATGCAGGACATTTTTAAGAAGTGCTATTGGGGTCAATGTCCCTAGAAAGGAGTGGAGGAGGGCTGGATTATGCAGAGGAAGAAGATGAGCTGTGATGCAGGCCTCATGTCGACCTGGCTGAACTATGGGGAGCTCTGGAATTAGAGTAGTCCTTCAGAGTTATTTCAAGTTGAGTCAGAATAGCCAGGCTTTTATACCCCTGCCTCAAGCAGTTACTGGATGTGGACCATTGTCAGTAGCACTCCTAGGGGGACCGGGTGGGAAATCAGAGTCCATCACATCACTCTCAACACAAAGCCAAAATCATAACCACCATTTCCAAAGAGCCTACCACGTTCAAAGCATTCTACCAGCATTATCTCTAATGCTAACAACAATTCCCTAAGGAAGGTTTCTATTAACACCATTTTACAAAAGAGAAAACTAAGTCTGAGTAGAGTTACATGACGCATCTAAGGCCAAACAACTGGAATGTGGGACTCAGACCAAGGCCTGTCTTACCCCACAGATCACACTCTTCCCATTATGCTAAACCCCTCATCCTTTGATTTTCCAATATGGTCCCTGTGGAAGCAACCTACAACTCTACCGTTCTATGCAGCTTTGGGTTAGATTTATAATCCTCTGACTATATATCTAAATGTGTAGTTAAGCCCATTACTTGCATTATTTTCTGAATTCTTTGAATCTCTTAGACCTGGGCACTATTGGCTCACTTCAATCAGAAAACCGCTTCTGTTGGAAAAAGTATACATGCTGGGCTTCTTCATGAGGGCACACAAAAGGGGAAATCCTCAAAACAAACAGGAAAACAGTAACACAGCCAACAATATTTGAAGACGATGAAGAAGAAATAAGCTGCATTTAAAGCCAGATTTCTATTTTTTTTCTTTTAGATTTTTTTTTTTTGGATTAAAACACTTCTAAATCCTAGAAATTGGTAACCATCCCAAACCCCATAGACTGGGGAATTGAGGTAGGATGCGGGTGTAACATGAGAGATCATATGCACTCTTTCTATACCCCCAAAGGCTATTATCAACTGTTCTTCCTTTGTACATTCCAGATATCCTTAATCTTCAGCAAGACGTACACAGGCCAGAGAAAATCATCGGCTCATAAAAAGAAAAGCTGCTGCTTCAGCAAAACAATGCATCATTGCAAGTTTATTTGGCCCCATGGGTCTTTCTCTCTAGGTAGAGTGTGTTATATATTTTCTCTGGGGTGCTCTTTTCAATCTGTCAAAGATGCTTACTCAGAAAAGTGTGTGACATCAAACCGTGTTAGAGGCAGAGTCAATGGACTGGGCTCTGGAGCAGCCTCCTCAGTGTATATAAGTCCTCCCTACATTCGAAGTAAGAATTCTTTTAAGGCCATCTTACACCTATTCTTCCTGACCAGGGAGACTCTAGAGACAGAGTGATGGGATGATTTCCTCAATTTTCCATTAATTTTTTTAAACTTAAAAAACAAGTTTATTTTTTAGAGAGAGAGACCGAGTGTAAGCAGGGGGAGGGGCAGAGAGAGAGGGAGACACAGAATCTGAAGCAGGCTCCAGGCTCTAAGCTGTCAGCACAGAGCCAGACACGGGGCTTGAACTCGCAAACTGTGAGACCATGACCTGAGCCAAAGTCAGCTGCTTAACCGAGTGAGCCACTCAGATGCCCCAATTTTCCATTAATTAAAGGTGAACCCTATTTTTGGGTAGAGGAGCATCTCTCACAAGTTACAATGGGATAACATATGCCATCACAGAGCTATGTACAAAGTACAGGGATGATCTGGTGGATGAGACTACCAGAAAGGAAATGATTTACAAATTGAAGTTGAAGGATGCATAGAAGTTGCCAGCCTAGGAGTGGGATACCACAGAGGGAACAGTTCAGAGCAGGGTGTGTTCCAGGAATTTCAACTAACTGTACTGGTACAAGGAGGTCTGTTGCAGGAGATCAATATGGAGAGGCAGACAAGGGCCAGGTGCTGAATGGCCGTGTATGTCATTCCAAGGACTTTATTCTGTAAGTGATGGTGAGGGGTGGCAAGATTTTCAGTGGGAAAAAGACTTGAGTAGATTTCATGTTGGCAGAGGAGGACTGGAAGACGTTAAGACCAGAAGTAGGGAGACTTGTTGGAAAATCACTGTAGCAATCCAAATGAGCTCTGATGGACACACAAACTAAGATACCAGCAAGGAGGATAAAATGTGATGGATTAAATACATTTTTAGGTAGCAGAATAAATGGTGTTTAAGTGACCAGTTTGAAGAAGAGTGTGAATGAGAAACAGATGACAATTTCCGCAATTTCAATTCAGCAAGGAGGCTGGGAGAACAGGTTGAAAGGCTATCTTTACAAATTGAGCATTATCATGATGACTTTAGTGAATGGGTCATTAATTCTTTTAAGGCTCTGACTACTGAGTTAATTAAGGATATAATTAAGATTTCTTAGATCAGTCATTACATTGATTTATTTTTAGAGCACAGTGTTTTGGCAAATCCTGTCTTTTAAAAAAATGTTTGTCAGAATACATTTCTTTCTTGTAAGTACCACAGTTGAATTTAATTATCAAAGCACAGAAACCATATGTGTGTAAATATTAGAGGCTTGTAGATTTCTGTGTCTCTCTCTCTCTTTTTTAAGTAGGCTTCATGCCCTGCACAGAGCCCAACATGGGGCTTAAACTCATGATCCTGAGATCAAGACCATGGAGGCAGGGTGGGAGGGACAGGGACCTTGTCTTACATTTTTTGGTATGCCTTATCCTTGAAACATAGTGGGCACTTGACAAATGAATCTTGCTGAAATAAACGTTGAAAAATAAAAGTAGTAAAGTAGATCTACTAACAAATCCCATTCTAGCTGCCCTCTTCCCAGACTGGCCAGCTGAAATGAAACTAATTCTGCACACAAAACACTATGGAGCTGCTGTTGTTGCCCCAGCAGCTGAGACTCAGAGCTGACTTTCTGTTATATATTGGTGATTTGTATACTGGTGATTGCTTTCACACCAAGCAGAGTCAATGTCAGGCACAGGAAATACATCTGAAGGTTTAGTCCATCAGCAGATTTGGAGGCAATTTTTTTCAATTCTAAGAATCATATTCAAGAAATATATTAAGACAACTATTGGCACTCATATTTATCATCCAATTAAACATGACAGCCACAAAATGTTTTCCCTTTAAGTTGACTCTCAAATACTTAATTTGCATTTTCTCTAACTCAGGAATATTGTTAGCAAAAGCCAGGATTTCTGGTATAGGGGTGAGGGGTGTGTGTTTGGGGGGTGAGGGATGACTCATCTTTGGTTCTTCTGAGTTGACTGAAATATTTTAAATTAATCATCTCTGATCTGTCATTAAGGGATTTGTCCATATGATTTTTACAAATTACAGTTGCTAGGAATTTACAATTTAAGAATTTATGAGGGTCAAGAACGTGGAATTTCAACTAATATCTTTAGTGATAGCCTCAAAGACAAGAGTCCCTCACATCTACTGCTTCTATCTTCTAGAGCAATTTAGTACAAGGGCTACTGCTGAGATGTAGACATTTCCAAATGCAGCAACTCTGAAACTCATTATGAGTTTTAACAACTTGCTTTTCAGAGTCTATGGGGCTTTGACAATCTAAATTTAGGTCTGCTTAATGGAATGGCTTTGCTTTAGAAAACAGATTTTTTTCAAGGGCTTTAGAACCCTATTCTCCCAAAATTCATTTAACCTTACTCATTTGGAACAATGGAAGGAGGGGGAAGGGACAGGAGAGGGACAGGATTACATAGTGCTGTCTTAATTTTAAATGTTTACAATGAAATGAAATTTTTTGTTACTTTCAATGAAAACATATACAAAAGTGAAAATATAAATGAGTCATGAGTAATTAGATATCCATTATCATGACACACAATTCACTTCCATGAATAAGTGTTCTATAAGATAAAGTGTACTTTAATATTTAAGGATTAGTTAGGCCCAGAACTTGAAGTTGTAGATACTTCACAATAGTTTTTATTCACCTGTTTCCTGGGTAAAATAGTACTCCCACCCCCCACCCCCCCCCGCCACTCAATTCATGTCTGCTTAGAACGCCACAATGTGACTTTACTTGGAAATAAGGTTTTTGTAGATGTAACTGGTTAAGATGAGGCCACCCTGGATTAGGGTGGGCCTAAATCAAATGGGTAGTGTCCTCATAAGAAGGCACATGGAGACAGACACATACAGATGGAAAAGCCACATGAAAATGGAGGCAGAGGCAGGCGGGATGCAGGCACAGGTCGAGAAATGACAAGGGTTGCCGATAACCACTAGAAGCTAGGAAGAGGCAGGAAGGATTCTTCCCTAGAGCCTTCAGAGGGAATGTGGCCTTGTCAGTGCTATAATTTCAAACTTCTAGTCTCCAGACATTTGGGAAAATAAATTACCATTGTTTCAAAGCCGCATAGTTTGTGATTATTTGTCAAAGGAGCCCTAGGAAACTAATATAACTCTCAGAGCCAACGTCCCACTTTGTGTATGGCAGTCCTTTTGGCATTGAATGTGGCCTTGTGTTATATTTTCATATATACATGTATGTTATGGTTTCATATGTCTATGGGATTTCAACAAATATTTTAAATGACAGTCTCAAAGTCAAATTTCAATGATTTTTAAATTGCCCACGCACACAGCTGTGCACCAAAAGGGCATTCAACAAACTAGTTCTGAAATAATACCCTCAAAGACTGGCACTTTTTTTTTTTTTAACATTTTATTTATTTTGGGGAGACAGAGACAGAGCGTGAACAGGGGAGGGGCAGAGAGAGAGGGAGACACAGGATCTGAAGCAGGCTCCAGGCTCTGAGATGTTAGCACAGAGCCCGACATCGGGCTTGAACCCATTAACCATAAGATCATGACCTGAGTCGAAATTGGACACTTAACCAACTGAGCCATCCAGGTGCCCCAAGACTGGCACTCTTGAGGGCTCTTGGTTGACAAGTCCTAAAGTCTCAGATACTTAGGAAAAAAGTATTTTCCCAAACTTCATGCTCAATCAACCAATAATTAATTTTCATCACTTTAAAAAGGAAATGTTACCTGAAAGAGATTACTCAGAAGTCTTGATTCTTTTAGACTTAGCTGGGATCCTTGGACTCTGTCCCATGCATGCATAGTCAAGCATCAGCCAGAGATTTGGGCAGAATTTATACATAGAATTTGGGACTCCCTTGTCTGCCTCTCTTCTTTCTGGAATTTTCCTTTTCATTTTTCAGCTACTGTGGTTGTCCCAAACTTTGATCTCTATGGGTATGATAAAAACTGTGGGTTTCTTTGCTTTTTAAATGGCCTTACAGGACACCAAATGGGACAGATCCTCAAGCTAAAAGCCATAAAAGAATGGGAAGCACACCCACTGCTCTTTCCTTCGACCAAGAGCAGACCCTCCTTCTGTTCCTGCCTGCTTTTGAATCATGCTCCAGTGGCATGAGGTGGTTGTTTTTAATACTTTGTTTAGCATTTACAGTTGTCAGTGGAGAGTTGGTTCAACAGAAAGTGCTTGACTATTACAGGAAGCAGAAAGCTCCTTCACTAAAAATTTTGAGGGCTTTTTTTTTAACAAAAAATTTTTCCTCAACCCAAAGACCTAGAAAGAGTACTAAATTACAAAAGCCAACATCATAGTCAGTTGTAAGCAGAGGGTACTGATTTAAATTACTACTTAGGAAGTCTCAATTTAATTAAAGAAAATATGAATGGGTGCCTGAGTTGCTCAGTCGGTTGAGCATCCAACTCTTGATTTCAGCTCAGGTCAAGCCCCATGTCGGGCTTTGTCCTGTGCATGGAGCCTGCTTAGGATTCTCTCTCTCTCTCTCTCTCTCTCTCTCTCTCTCTCTCTCTCTCTCTCTCTCTCTCTCTCTCTCTTTCCCTCTGCCCCTCTCCCCTGCTTGTGCTCTCTCTAAAAGAAGGAAGGAAGGAAGGAAGGAAGGAAGGAAGGAAGGAAGGAAGGAAGGAAGGAAGAGAGGGAGGGAGGAAGGGAGGGAGGGAGGAAGGGAGGGAGGGAGGGAGGGAGGAAGAAAAAAAGAAAGAAATATATGAACGTATCTTCTCCAGTTAAATTAGGATGTCAGTATGAATGAAGAGGGTTCTGGAACCTGAGGACTTTTATGCTTGCCACACTCCTGTTCTGTGGCCACCATGGGGTCATGGATACAAGAAAACATACCCAACTTTATGTACACACAACCACATCAACTCCATACATACTGGAGTGTAACACAATCTTTGTGAAAATTCCTTAGGGATATGGAGGAGGGGGCTACACAGCATGACAGAGAGCAAAAGCCTCCCCCAAACTATCTTTTAAACATCTTCTCCAAAGTCTCACTTCCTCTGGCAGCAACCCAAAGCCCCCGCCCTGTACCAAGGTCTGACTGCTGCAAATCTGCAGCTCTACCCAGTTTTCCATTCATCGCAACAAAGCCAGAATAAGCGGTCGGTTCACCCTCAGGATTCCCTTCCTCATTGTGTGGTGGGGTGTGTATATATGTGTGTGTGTTGCATGACTGAAAATCGTTGTAATTTAATAGTTTTCTCCTGTCATAGTTACGTATTCATATACACGTGTAAACAAAAGGAGGGGAAGGGATGTGTTTCAGGATGGCAGTCTGAACTATGTGCCAGGTGCTTTGTTTACACACATCACTTCTAGTCCTCTTCATTTTTCAGGTGAGGAACTTCAGGCTCAGAGCTACTGTTCATTCCCCTTTGGGATGTCTCTAATGTATTAACGTAAAATGTAATAGAAAGCATGAAAGATATGTCTGGGAGTCCTGGGGGAGAGGCAGGGGAGGGGAGATTGCATTGCCATGTGCTCAGGAGGGAAGGTCTGGGGGGCAGGGGTGGTTGAGGGAAAAGGTTTAAAGAGTCCTGCTAGATGGGGCAGGGGCCACAAGGAACAGAAGGGGGTCTTATACTCATCTTGCTTTCTTCTTTCCCCTTGTTCCCAATGTGGTGGTCTCATGGCCTCCTCTGTTCCTCAAACGGTCCTGGCTCATTTTTTAAAAAATGTTTATTTATTTTTGAGACAGAGAGAGACAGAGCACAAGCGGGGGAAGGGCAGAGGAGAGGGAGACACAGAATCCGAAGCAGGCTCCAGGCTCTGAGCTGTCAGCACAGAGCAGGACGTGGGGCTTGAACTCATCAACCACAAGATCATGACTTGAGCCAAAATCGGATGCTCAACCGACTGAGTAACCCAGGTGCCTCTGGCTCATTTTTAAAGATGGAGACACTCTGAATGATGGCTTAGTTAACTTATTTACTAGAGCTAATTAAAGTGGATACTTTGGAAGTCTCACAGAAAACCTGAGTCTTTAAAACACTGGATAACAGCATTTCAAACAGTAAAACACTTCTCTTGGTTCACTGATAAGCTAAAAAGCACAAGCTTTTAAGTTCCCAAACACCTCGTCAATTTGGGGTGAACCGGTCCAAAGGCGGCGGGCGAGGAAAACCCTTGCTTTCCCTTATCTGTAGAAGTGACTGCTTTTAAAGTAATCACTTGAGCAGAATTTAATGAATACTGCTACTTAACTGACTTCTTTGTCATTGTATGATTTCCTTTAAAATCTAAATTTCCTGGCATAACTGTCTTAAAGAATTCATTTTTAGCAAGATTACACAAGGATGGCTGCTGGATATTTACTTTGGATTTGAGAGGATGTATGAAGAATATTAGCTAAGAAATGTACTATTGGTAGATTATAAAAAATCATGTGTGGCCACAAAAATTTCCATTTATACTGTGTTCCAAATTCCATATATTTAGAAGCTCTCCTCTCAATTCCATGCTGCTGACTCTGAGTCAGGCAAAAACGGACCGTGAAAACTGTCTTCCCTAGAGTTTCAGTGTTGTTTCCTAAGAAGCAATTTACAAAAGAAAATTCATTTGAAATTAAACATTTTGATTTAAAATGATGGTTTTGATGATCCCTGATTTTAAGGAGGTTTGAAGGAACAGGAAGGCATTGAAAGAGAAAATGAACAAATGATGAAGGAAGCCAGAGGAGGGGCAGGGGAATAAGCTGAGTCACTGATGGTGGGATTCAGAAAGGCAAAGGCGGGAGACATGCTATGGCCAGGGAGACAGCATGGCTGAGCCTTATTTCAGAAAGAGAGCCCAGAGTCCTGGGAAACTTTCAGTTTTTACAGATTCAATTTTCCATGTTATGGAGGCAGGGGCAGCTGGAACACATGTAAACTACGAGAAAACTCAGAACTTACCACATTTCTAACACCCCCAGTACAGAAAACCTTACACCCCAGCAGTTAGCAAAAGTGAACATGTGGTCAAGCTGATGGTTTTTTGAAGTTATCCTTGTGTTAATTCTCCTATAGATGGAAATGCCAAATGAGAAGGGTGGGGAGGGGAGGAGAAAAGAGAGCTAGTGTTGAATGAGAGCCACCCCTGTGTCAGGCACCATGTGACACACTCCACGTGTATTCTTTTTTTTTTTTTTTTTTTTTCAACTTTTTTTTAAATTTATTTTTGGGACAGAGAGAGACAGAGCATGAACGGGGGAGGGGCAGAGAGAGAGGGAGACACAGAATCGGAAACAGGCTCCAGGCTCCGAGCCATCAGCCCAGAGCCTGACGCGGGGCTCGAACTCACAGACCGTGAGATCGTGACCTGGCTGAAGTCGGACGCTTAACCGACTGCGCCACCCAGGCGCCCCACGTGTATTCTTAATCTTCACAGCAGCCTTACGAGATGGGTACTGATATGCCCACTTAACAGATGGGAAAACTAAAGCACAGGGAAGGTCAGTAATTAGCTTATTATCACATAGTAAGTGGCTGAGCTGCAAATCGAACCCAAGCAGTTTAACTATAGAACCTGAATACATAATCTCTGTGCCATATGGCATTTTCCAGAATAACTAAAAATAACCAAGTTGACAGGATAAAAGAGACTGAAAGTGTATTCTTCTCTAACATGTGGCTACTGCCTGGAAAGTCTCTAGGATATTGTGATAGAAGCCCTCAGCCCTCTTCAGTGTTCATCTCTGTCACCCACCATTATTTTTAAGTAAGTGTGTGTGTGTGGGAACCTACCTGAAGCTATACTTTCTTCTAAATTCAAATACAAATAAGTTAAAGAATTTAAAATGTTTGAATTTTTGACATAGTCACTTCATTATATTACAATTTCTACTAAATGTCAAATACTCCTGGAGGGGAATGTTTCAGTAATTTGGTGGCTGAATCATGTAGCAATTATAAGCCTAACTTCTAAAGCAGTTTCCATAAAGAGAGTGTAATTTTTTTTCAAAGTATGTATAAATCACAAACGTACTGATACTCTCTCTCTATGTAAGATATTTTCAAGCCAAGTTCCTATTTTTTGAGCTCTATTTATATGCAACCAGTTCTAAGAATTCTCAGAAAAGGACAGCTCTGATACTGTCCCCTCACTAACATCCCTCAGAGCAAAAGTCCTCATCCATTTTTCAGACCTGACCCACTTTAAGGGTTCAGACTCCATGGTGAGTCACATGCATATCTTCTAAGGACCATGATGGGTTGCAAATGGGATGAAATGAAAATGACCAAAATGTTCAGAGTCTCAGACACGTTAGTCTCTCTTTCCTATTTGCCATCTTTTCCTATTTGCCACAGATGATAAGATTCAAATAATATTTTTGTAAATAAAATTTTAGAATTCAGGGGCTTCTTTTGGAGGCTCTTCTCCTGCTTCACAGCCATATAGACCCAAAGCAGCAGCAAATAGTCTATCGGACTTCCCTAGCTGGTAGGCAAAACCTACAGGAAAAGAAGTCAGTGAGGCCCATCCACAGGGGGCACCACAGACTCCCACGCTTACTACTTTGGTGCCTGTGTAGATGACTCAGAGAGGGCTTGCAAGGCCCGTGACACCCCTAGAAGTAACCACAAGTTCTTTAACCCCTGCCTTGCCCTCAGTCCCATCCACTGCCATCTACGCTCATGATCCATGTGAGCTCCCTTTACTATGGACTTTCCATCCCTCTTCACAATCAATTTTAAGTCCCTTCTAACTTTCCACCCAATCCTAGAACTATTCCTAAATACATTCTACTTCCTCCTAGACTCTAAGTACTTTTCAGGTAGGGGCCACATCCAATTTCCCTTTCTGGAACTCAGGGAGCCTTGCCTGGCAAATGCTCCACAGATTCTGAATTAGCCAAATGATTCTAGAATCCATCTCTGAAAACTGAGACATCCTATGCAGCTCAGTGGAAACCACAGGACTGGACAGGTACCACTTGAGCCTCACAACGTTCGCTCCTTGTACATCGCTGGAAGTGTCAGATTATTGCTCACAGACCAATAGTATTTTCTGTAAGTCTGCTCTGTGTACTCACCAGTGTCCCCAAAGTGAAGCAGCATGATTAGGCAGTGACTGTCTAAACACACATTAATCATGCATTAGTTCTAAATTGAATAGCATGATACACAAGAAAATACCTTGCACACAAGGCATCCGTTACTGACAGAAGTGATCTCTCACGTTCTGTCATGTGCATATTTGGAGAGTAAGTGTACTTCAGGGAGCTCTGCTTAAAAAAAAAAAAAACAAGGATGAAAGAAGAAAGAATACATTTGTATGCTGCATTGAGACTCCATGGCTGGTGGGGGCGGGCACTTGTCAGGGAGCCTGGGGCTTTGGAACATGTATTGGTCACCATGATGGATGAGCTGCTCAATCCAAGTATGCCTCACTGTCTCTAAATGTTCCCTTCTTCCTTCTTGGTGTGTAGAAAGGCTGGGAGGTTGCCCTTACATGGCAGGTTCTGATTACAAACACAGGCCCACAGCTCAGGGGGCTGAGTTCTCCCAATTGAGTTACCAGCAGCTGGTGCACCCTCTGAAGAAACCCATTCGATTCTCTGGTCTAGAAGACTTGTGTGCTAGATGTACTTCTGCAGAACAAGGAGGGTGGAGGGGTGCAGGTAGGAGAATGTGACCAGGGAATAAGACATCTTCCTTTAATGAGATCCTAAACCTACTCCCTTTTTCCTCAAGAAAAAGGGGAGCAAGTCCTAGTCTGGGGAGGAAATGAAGTTTACCCTTCAAAACATGCATTCGCACAGATGAAGACCCATGCTTGAACTACTATCGGGTGAAAGCTGATGACAAGTCCTTGGGATGCTGGTTTCATGACCTCTCCCTCAACTGTCTCAGGCATACTTGGACACGCACACTGTCTTTCCTCTCCTGGAAGAATCTCATTAAGAGAGGCATCAACTGAGCTTCTTAACCACAGTTTCACCCACAGCTCCCAGATGACGCAGGCAGAGGCCACGCACTCTCATTTGATGGGTCTGAGTCCCCAGAGTGAGCTCAGCTTGGGACCTGGCATCCTGAGATGATGAAGAGATCTTGAACAACAAAGCACAGCTGGGGCGTCCTTACCAGCAATAGCAATCTTCAGATTCTCAGATGGTTCTCTCCAGCTGCCTCATACAGCTACTTTCATAACCAGAGAGGGAAAGCTGGGTGCTTAACAGAGTGAATGCTCCCCTCACCATCTTTCTGGTACTTTGATTATAGGCTAAACGACACTGGCTCTGAACAAGAGAGATATAAACCGAGGTTGATTAATCTTGATTTCTTTCCTTTAAACATGGCATGAGGCCAAAAGACAAAATTCAGGTGGCATAACCTAGAGATTTATAGAGGAAAATCACTTAAAAATGTGTAGTATGATGATTACATGTACAAAAATGCATAGGAAAGAAACTGGACTATTTGTATATTAAGATGCTGAGGTTCTGGGCTTTTTTCATGTCTCTAAATGTTCCATGATGTGACTTTTTTAAATAATGAAAAATATTTATAAGTAAAATAATTCATGATATTTTTTAGCAATGAAAAATATTTATAAGCAAAATAAATCATGGTGCTCTTAGACTTCAAGAATGAAACAGTTTGTGTTCGGGATAATTAAATATAGATCACTGAATTCTCTACACACCAGACAACATGATGTGTATGAAAGCACTTCACATACAGTAAGGTGATATAAAAATATTAGGTATTAATGTCTTTCAATGCTTTTGAGTATTAGGCTGCCATATCAGCAGACTATTTAGAATGTCTCTTGTTTGTTGTAGTGAGTGATATTCACATGCCACCAACCAAAAACATCCTCTACTAAAAAAGGGCTTGCCCACTATCTCTGAAAATACAGGAACAAGAAACCATGACAAATTTTATCCTGGCCAAGCCCCTCTCTCATCTTGAGGGGAGTGGGGAGACTAAACTGCTAAGGGGGCACATTCTTTGAGGCTGAGTCTGTATGTGCATCTGTCTGTGTGTGTGTGCCTGTTTCTGAGTTGCCATGTGGTCAAACTGCCATAGAGTGTCCCATCCCAGCTGGCCAAGTGGTCCTCCCAGGAGGAGTAAGATCAAACAACAATCTGCTCAGCACAGAGAGCAAATTCCTCACCAGGTGGGAAAATCTGGAGCTGCCCTATACTGACTTTTCATCATGCCCCACATAAGCAAATGCTACGCTATATACATATTCCAAATACATTTTATCAGGAAGCCAGAGCAACACCAGCATTTATGCTCAGGCTAATGCTCTATTATATGGATTATATTCAACTGGAATAAAATGAATATTCTCCACCACAACTCAATTGTTCTTTATACAGTTTTTAATGAGATTCCACCCAGTGTCACAGCAGTACTTATGTAATTACTCTATATAACTATGCCAGCAAGTAGGGGATGAAATCTCCTTATCAGTGTATTGCAAACCAATAACACCTCAGCACACTGTCTCTCTGAGCGCACTGCTGCATTTTGGAAAGTCTGGGAGTGCGGCCATCATGCAGAGGGAACGCTTGGGTGAGTGGGGTTTCGGCACTGCAGAACAGCTTTCGGGGAAGAGGACTGTGCTTTCCCACAATTTCCCAAGAAAATGTTTTACAAAAAGAAAGGGAGCCTGCAGCTTCCAAGATGGGTCCTCTTTAATTGGGATGGTCAGCCTCTGGTCGGTTGAAGACAACTTTGCTAGAACCCTGGGACAATCCATCAGGGTAGAGTAGTGATCAGGAAAGGATGGGGGGTGGAGTCAAACAATTGTTTGCTTCTTTGAGGAAAACTGTAGGTCAGCAGAAAGCAGAATAAAGAGAACAAAAAAAAAATGCTGCTGAGAAGGAGGTGATATCTGGTCTTAGTAAGTTACTGGAAATTAGGAATATGGGCTTCTGCCCCTTACTATTGGGAACCCCAGAAGTCAGGGACTGGACCATGAAAAGTTCCACTGAGGCTTTGTCCTATGGCCCTGAGAATGACTCTCTTCTCTACTTGCAGTTGTGCTTCAGACTGCGAGATGGGGAAGCTGAGAGCTGACCCAAGGGCCAATGTGAAATCCAAGCCCACAGCCCAGGGACTTGCCCACAGGCCTGTCCAATGAAGGAATTCAATCAAGAGGACATAGGATGGTCTTGGAATCTGCTAAACAGTCTCAGGGTGTTCCCAGGGAAGCAAAACTCCTCAGTATCTGCCAAGGTGGAGTATGGAGGAGGGAACAGGACCATTGGGTTACCAAGTCCTCACTCCTCTCTGGGCTTCTCTCTGGTTGCACTCCCCTCCCCACAACAACCCTCAGGCAAGGCTCAATCTGTGGTGGTGAAGGCCGGCAGAATTAGGAAGCAAGTGTCACTACTCCACAACCATAAGATGATCAGGAATGAGAAGGCTTGGTCAGACAGCAATAGGAAAAGGCAGTGTGGAGAATCTCTGATGCTACACTGTAGGTTACTTTATTCCAGACTGAGACCACCATGCTCTCTAAGCTTTGTAGATTATTCTCTGCTCTTCACATACCTCCCTTCACACCCACTTCCCTCACATTTCATCTCCAACCTCCCCTGCCAATAACAACAGCAACAATAAACTCACACCTTAGCTACAATTTATACTCCCTGTGTAAACAGAAAGGCTCCTTAGCAAGTTTCCACATTGTACGTTTCATGGGTGGTATTATTTGCACTTAGGTGTGTTAATAGTAAGACTCTAGTAATAATACTCAGCACATTTTTAACCCTTCAAAGGGTATTCTCAACTATTATGTGGTTTTACCTTCTCAGGTACAAAAATTCACAGAGACCAGCAGGATGGGTATTCTTCCCAGTTTATAAATCAAGAAAATGTAATTGACAGATTTAAGTGCCTTGCCTGAAGTTTATGGCACAGTTGAAACCGGTTCTCAGGTTTTTTGATCCTTACCCAAGCATTCATTCTATGAAAAAGTTCTGTGCTACCTGGGTGGAATGATCATTATAGGAGAAATTTGGCAGAGCTGAGCGGCACATGATGGAAAGAAAGCTACTCAGCCAAGCCTTGCCAGTGCCCAGATTCAATTAAATATCATCAGGAAAAGGGCTATTCAGTTTGTGCACTTCTCATCCCTTTCCTGCTCTCATGCTGTCACTGGGGACTGGCACAGAACTGCATAGACTGCGATCCAGGGTGCTCTTCTGGGCCAGAGATGCCTCTGCCTGTACACTTGCCCAGGAGATGGAGGCCTGCTGGAGGCTGAAGCTCCAAGCAGATGGGGAGCTCATCGATGTGCTCAGCACTGCCCCAGGCTCACCGAGACACTGTGAGAGACAGTGACTCAAAGGCTATATTTACAGACCCCAATTATTCAGTTAGCCCTATATGCTTCCCTACCCCAGATACAGGGGCTGAGTGAGAGAACAAAGTGAGAATTTGGGGCCAAAATAAGACGAGTAATATTAGAAGGCAGGCCTAAGAGTGACTCAACAAAGATAAATGGGGTTGCTTCTTTACCCCATTGCCATCCCAAAATGTATAGGTGATAATGTGTGTGGGGAAGGGGAGTTGTCTCTTTCTGGTTTACAATACTGGAACAACAACTGTGGCATTTTTCTTGGCATTTCTGTAGCATCTCTTTCTACAGAGTCTGGCACTTGCTGCAGCCACCTTCTCTTGGCTTGATGAAATAGCCCTAACAACATGAGATGGAGCAGTCTGTGGCCGTTACTGACTGTTGCCACCATCCTGCAAGGCCTAAGGTGACATTTAACCTTTCTTCATAAAGTCTTTCTGATTCCTTCCAATTATCTGTGAAATTTCCTTCCTTTAAAGGCTCAAAACATTCATCTCTACATTCGTGTCTTTTTAAATTTTATTTTTAAATGTTTATTTATTTTGAGAAAGAGCATATGTGCATGCATGCAAGCAAGTGGGGGAGGGGCAGAGAGAGAGAGAGAGAGAGAGAGAGACAGAGAGAGAGAGAGAGAGAGAGAGACAGAGAGAGAGAGAGAGAGAATCTCAAGCAGGCCCCATGTGGTCAGCTCAGAGCCCAGTATGGGGCTCGATCCCATAAACTGTGAGATCGTGACTTGAGCTGAAACCAAAGGTTGGATGATGCTTAACCTACTGAGCCAGCCAGGTGCCCCACTCAAGTCTTTTTAAAAGACATTTGTATAATAGGCTCATTCCCCCACAAGGAATAATCATTAGATCATGTTCCTTGGGGGTAGAGACTGTGTTCCACTCACTCTTTACTCACCCCAAGGTCTGGCAAGAATGTCTTGCCATAGTGAGTGCTCTATAAATGTTGTTTCTCAGACATGAATTATTTTCCTCCCACATCTATGCTGGGACCTGTCACAGCACCTCTCTGGTATTCTTCCAGGCACTCCTGATTATAGTGAGTGCCCACCTCCATGGAAGTAACTAAGCAGAAGCACAGCCTTCATTTCTCAGGGCATAGTGTGAGCAAAGTTGGGCAAATTGGGAGTTTGGATGAGGTGACTGCTGAGGTTCCTTCTAGTTCTGAAACAATTATTTTATTAAAAATTTTTTTAATGTTTATTTATTTTTGAGACAGAGAGAGACAGAGCATGAGCGGAGGAGGGGCAGAGGGAGACGGAGACAGAGAATCTGAAGCAGGCTCCAGGCTCCAAGCTGTCAGCACAGAGCCCGACGCAGAGCTCGAACTCGTCAACTCCAGAGATCATGACTTGAGCCGAAGTCAGACACTCAATTGACTGAGCCACCCAGGTGCTCCTCTTTTTTTTTTTTTTTAATATTTATTTATTTTTGAAAGAGAGAGACAGAATGTGAATGGGGGTGGGCAGAGAGTCAGAGAGAGACACAGAATCTGAAACAGGCTCTAGGCTCTGAGCTGTCAGCACAGAGCCCGACGTGGGGCTCGAACTCACAGTTGTGAGATGATGACCTGAGCCACCTAGGCATCCCTGAAACAATAATTCTTAAATTTTGACTAAATGGAAATAAGGGATTAGTGGATTTGGAGGGGAATAATAGCTATTAAAATAATGAATGAAGAAAAAGGTAGATGGGTATGTTGTAGGCCCAGGGAAATGCCCAAATCTTCAGGAAAGGTTTGCTGGGGATGATAAAATCTCAGCTACTCTGTGAAGAACAGGAAGAACATTTCCAAGATAATAGTATCATTGGTGGTACAACAAGGCCTGGTTCAGGAAGTGTCTTAAAATGAGATCAAATGAATATAGTGTTGAGTAAATCTCAAAAGGAGGGTACAGTACAGGCAACAAGGAGTCTGAAATAAGTGACAATCTGAAAAGATAGTGAACTCAAGGATACTGTGTGTGTGTAGGTGGATGTGATATGTTATGTACAGGCTCTAGAATCAGATTAGTATGGAATCCTGGCTGCCATGCTTATTAGCCATGTGATGCTACATATTTAACCTAAGTTTCAGTTTCTTTATGCTTATCATGAAGATACATATGCATCTTCATTTGAGATTAAATGAGATAAATGATACAAATGATATGTAATACCTAGCATTTATTCATTTAACAGATATTTACTGAGTATCTTGTTTGTGCTAGATAGTACGCTAAGCATTTTGCATGGTAAATTATCAGAAAATCAAAGTTATTATTAGCTAAAAGGACCACACCTTCCCTTCCTATATCCTCCTCTGTAAATTACATATCCCTTTTGATTCTGGAGCTTAGAAGAAAAAAGTGGCATTTTACTGTGAGTTCATTTATTTGCCTTTGATACATTTTACTTAAAAAATAAACCCAAAATTTGTCCTTAGCTTTAGGTGCACCATAAATGCAAAATAAATAAGTATTTTCTTAAAGTCTCAACTCTTTTACATAATCTCTCATTTGAGCACAGAGGAATGATCAAAAAGCCAAACACAGATTTTTCCCTCCTCTTGGAAAACCATTTCCTGACATGGTACCCAAAGAGACATCTTGAAAGGGACATGCATGGTTATGTGTCCCCTCTCCAGGGACAGTCTTTTCCTGTGGATATGAAACAGGCTTTGGCAGCTGCTCAGTATCATTAGGCCAAGGGGAAGTCAACTGCTCTCTCAGGCTTAAAATAAAGTTATCATCTCAAACCAAAAATACTACGCATTGGACCAAAAAAAGAAAGCCAGTAGAGATCCAGTTATTATGAGGGGTTTCTTACTGATCCCATGAGGTTTCTACAGTGAATACCGGAACATCTGATTTGTATTTTTGTATGTATGTATGTATGCATATATATGTGTGTATGGCATTATGGAGAAATTGCTGAAAGGCCTTTGCATAAAGGGCTGTTTTTTGTGTGTAGATCAGCAAAACATAAAACTTGAGTAAGGTTTGTTTTTGCTAAGCACACAACTTCTTAATACATTTCATGGGCAATCAGTCTCTGGGGGGAATATATTCATTTCCGATAAGGGAGTAGATTATTCTAGTCTATAGGCTGCTTGTTTTCCAATGGTCTGTCTCTACTCTGGTAATAACCAAGAATTAGGTAGCAACTTCATAGACCGTTTCCTTGAGGTCCTGGTGACTTGCGAGAACCAAAGTGTCTTCAGAATTTCAGATGGACAATTTGGGATTCATTTGGGGTTCAGGTATTTTGGTGGAAGTTTCCCCACAAATAAGGCAAAGACATAAGGGTAAGTACCTAGTACATGCAAACAAGGACTCTAGAAAACCACTTAGTCTTGGGTAAGAAGAAAGGAGGACACACACTCATTTTTTCACCTAATAATTTGAATATGATTTCGCCATACTTAGAGTAGATCCATTTCCAAACTAATACTTAGTTTCTTCTAATCCTGTTTATTCTTAATTGACACAATAATCTCTAGGCAGGATAAGGTATTTTCTCTCATAAATTTATAAATCTTTACAAAGGAAATTACTTTGAGGAAATTACTTCAAATGTCAGGTAACTCAAGGCACTTAATCTTGGAATTTATGTTTCTATTTTTAATGTTTTAATTCAGACACATTTTTTTTCCTCTCAAGCCCCTTCAAGTATTGAAGGTACTAAATCAGCTCTCACACAAACAGCTAATAGGAAGGGAAATCAGAATTTTCATTTAGCTCTTCTAAATCCAGCTGTTTTGTGGGCAGATGTAAAAAATAAATAAAATCAAACCAATTAAAATACACATGATGTGAAATATTTTCTGCTCCAAAGTTTTCAACATCCCAGTTACTTAGAAACATCTGTCCAACTAAGAAAAATAGATTGAATGAAGGAATCTCAAAAAGTCATTCAGTTTATGATCCTGTTTCTGGGTCATGTGTCAACAAAATATCCCCAAATGTAACTGTGTATATTAATGTTTCTGAGCCTTAACTGTACAACACTACAAGGCACCAAACGATAAATTTTAAACCATTTTTGTTTGTCAAAGATGCGATATAGCACTTTCCTTATGTGTGTGTCTTTCCAAAAAGGCTGGAAATTATGAGTCTATGAATTTCAAAAGAAGTAGAAACAAGGAGGGTGGTTACTAAGGTCCATTAATATTTGGCCATTGTTTGCATAACTTTAGTTTTATGCTTTTTCTCTTTCGTCTCTGCATCATTGTTCTGTTAAGCCACTGCTTTCAACTGTGCCCACTGTGCAAATAAAGAATTAGCATCATCTGTCCCTTATTTATTCTGTTACCTATAACATCAGGAGGCAGTTAAGCTAGTCTTTTCGAAGGAATAAATATCTTTCCCTTTCAGCACCTTGGACACTGAGTCATACAATGTTCTGCAACTGGCAAAGTGCATATTCATGAAAATTCTCTGATTTTTACAAAATATTCTTAATCTTTTTTACAAATGTGAAAACTGAGTGAGGTTATGGTCACTTATTGAAGTATTTGTGATAATTTCTAGTTAGGTGGCTAAAAAACAGTAAGCAAGGGGCTCAAATCCAGGTCATCTACCCCAAATCCTGGATTCTTTCCACTGTTTCTTATTGACCTTCCAGAAGGCGTTCAGTCATTTGCATTACTTGATTTAGTTTTTGTGTCAGTGCTTTTAAGTCATGGGGCCCCCATCTGAAGTAAACCTCCAGTGATGTCCAGTGAAAGCATTCCCACTTTGATTCTGAACGCTGTGCTCTTGCCAAATACCCTTTTAAAATAGCCTCTTCTCATTGATTATTAATTCAACTGCCAGTTTGCCTTGACTCCTAATAATTTTTCCTGTGTTTCCTTGTGCTAGCAAACAACTAAGCATCGTTGCCTACTCACTTTACTTAGTTTACTACTTAGTTTATTTTTCCTCCTAAACAAAGAGACCAGTGTGGGCGAGACACTGTGCTTATTTCATTTCACTTGATTTCTCACATAATTCCACAAGGTATGTATCATTATCCTATTTACAGATGAAGAAACTGAGGCTCAGAGAGGTTAAGTATGTGTCAACTATTAAGCTGCTTGTGATTATTTCTAGAATATATCTAAGAGAATTTAAAGTCTTTCAGGTTTCTCTTTGTCCCATTTATGACACAATGTGTGTTCTCTTTTCCTTATGTAAATCAAAGAAGTACTAAATGCCATTCCAAAGAATGAATCACTTGTGCAACAAACAAGGACCCAGACTACCAGACTAACTACTCATGCAGACTCATGGCTAACATAGTACCTGGCATGCAGGTAATGAATAATGTACTGAGAGCTGCTTGTGACTTTGAGTACAAATGATGGATCTAAGTTAAAAGGGAAAAACAATCCAGATAGGAAAAAAAAAGGAAAAATTAAAAGAAAAGGAAAAAGGAATGTGGAGATGTTTTTGCATGTTTCTGTTGCCTCTGGGATGAATGCTGTTTTTTTTCTTAGGGTATAAAAATATATTACATATACATATATTACATATACATAATATTACCACTAACGAATGTAGACAGGAGATGAATGCTTTTTAAAAGTGAGTTCCGGGGCACCTGGATGGCTCAGTTGGTTAAGCATCCGACTTCGGCTCAGGTCACGATCTCACGGTCTGGGAGTTCGAGTCCCGCGTCAGGCTCTGTGCTGACTGCTCAGAGCCTGGAGCCTGTTTCAGATTCTGTGTCTCCCTCTCTCTCTGACCCTCCCCCATTCACGCTCTGTCTCTCTCTGTCTCAAAAATAAATAAATGTTAAAAAAAATTAAAAAAAAAAAGTGAGTTCCGTTGCTTCACGTTCTATTCCTGAGTTCTTACTGGTACTAGCACTGTTGCTCTAGTGCCTGTTCCTTCCTGTATGGTGGTCTCTTCTCTGTGACTAACAATTACCAGGATGACAGACCCTTCAGAAACAGAAACATTACAGTATTGGACCGCGTGCCTCTCTGCTGGTCATTTATGTCATTCCAACTCACACCTGGCACACCAGCAACACTGACATCAATGTTTCTATCCATTCTCTGAACAGAATAAAAAAGAGGACTTCCCTACCTCAACACAAAGCCTGACCCCACCATCACAGACTACTTTGCTTTCTTGCAAATTCAAACCACTGCTAGTGCCTAATTATGTAAGAAGTTTCTCTCCTTGGACCTCATAGCTCACTGCCTCAATTCCTCTAAACAGAGCCATCTGTTAGCCAAGGACTCAACATCAAAACATTCTTTGATGAGTCACAATTAATGACAAGTACAATGTGAGTACTGCCAGAATGATAAATTTAACACTACTCAAATATTCATCATGGACTAAATAAAGAGCCTTTTAGGTTTTGAAAACGAAGTATTTTAAGGCTTAAAAAACTGCTTGGCTTTAAAAATAAACCAAATACAGTGCTGGTAGTTCCAAAGAAATCAATTGCTACTGAGGTAGTGGTAGCAAAGCTGACATTATGTGCCTGAAAATAATCATGATTGATTTTAACAGCTGATAAGGAAAATGTTACAAATATTGTAGTGAGGTGAGCACAATGAACTGGGAGATGAGACACAAGAATTCTGACTCTAGCTGAGACACCAACTAGTATCTCGGTACCAGATGGTTACCAAAGTCCCTTCCAATGCTAATCACTCCGTCATTCTTTGAGTGTACGATTTAGATCCATAGACATATGGCTGCCTTTTGGATTCCAGGAGGCCCTCACCAACAGTAATATTTTCTGGGTTGAGATTCCTGGTATCTCTGGGATTTTTTTTCTGGACATTTTTGCTTGTTAATAGACTAGCAAATAGAGTGAGTAGACTTTGACAATACTTCTTTTCCCTTGTAATGGGTTCTCATTGGTAAGACCCCATTAATGGGTACTAATGAAAGAGCAAGTTATTTACATTCACACTGGCTCAACTTCTCCAATAAGATGATTAGGTTTTAAATATATTTTTTAATGTTTATTTATTTTTGAGAGACAGAGACAGACAGACATAGTGTGTGAGTAGGGGAGGGGCAGAGAGAGGGAGACACAGAATCCGAAGCAGTCTCCAGGCTCTGAGGTGTCAGCACAGAGCCTGATGCAGAGCCCAAACTCACGAACCGTGAGATCATGACCTGAGCTGAAGTTGGATGCTTACCCGACTCAGCCACCTAGGTAACCCAAGATGATTGTGTTTTAAAAATGATATCCACATAATGGAAACCAACAGTTCTCCTGTGGTCTGTTTTGCAATCAATGAAAGATAAATAAAAACCAGCTCAGCAATAATGGGTGATGGAAAAACAATTATAATTTAGAATTTGAGTCCCTTTTTGATACAGGAGTACTGATGCATAGGAGCACTTGTACCCCAATGTTTATAGCAGCACTCTCAACAATAGTCAAATTGTGGAAAGAGCCTAAATGTTCATCAACTGATGAATGGATAAAGAAATTGTGGTTTATATACACAATGGAATACTACGTGGCAATGAGAAAGAATGAAATATGGCCTTTTGTAGCAACGTGGATGGAACTGGAGAGTGTGATGCTAAGTGAAATAAGCCATACAGAGAAAGACAGATACCATATGGTTTCACTCTTATGTGGATCCTGAGAAACTTAACAGAAACCCATGGGGGAGGGGAAGAAAAAAAAAAAAAGAGGTTAGAGTGGGAGAGAGTCAAAGCATAAGAGACTGTTAATGACTGAGAACAAACTGAGGGTTGATGGGGGGTGGGAGGAAGGGGAGGGTGGGTGATGGGTATTGAGGAGGGCACCTTTTGGGATGAGCACTGGGTGTTGTATGGAAACCAACTTGACAATAAATTACATACATTGAAAAAAAAAAGAATTTGAGTCCCTTTTTATGACTCAAGAATGAATAGCAAAAGTAGACAAACTGAAGTCTAATCTTGTGTTTGTAAAAATGTAACCAAGATAAAACTGCTATTTTAAAAGCATTTATGAAATGAAACTTCTGTAGTAACCATAGATTAAGTTAGATCGCCATTCATTGGTTACATATCAACTTTATTTTTTTTTTTGTTTTTTTTTTGTTTTTTATTTATTTATTTATTTATTTTTTAATATATGAAATTTACTGTCAAATTGGTTTCCATACAACACCCAGTGCTCATCCCAAATACATATCAACTTTAAATACATTAGTCACAAAGGATCCATCTCAGTAATATCACTCCATATAGGGGTCAGACTGACAATCAAAAGTCCTTATGCATAAATAATATGATAATCTTGTGATTCCATTTTCCCTCTTCATTTCTTTGATAACTAATGCTTTTGTGGCTATTGTTCCTGAAATATTTTTTTCCCCTTTTCAAGAATGAAAACAATGCTCACAATAACAGAGTTCTGACAAAAGATATATTCTGATTTCTCTTCAGATAGTATAAAAGTTTTCAATTTTGGCATATTAGATTTTGGCCTTCTTCACATGCTGATGCTTTTTCTTATGTCTAAGCGAGTGCAAGTCCAGAAGCCTGCCCTCAATTCCATATGATGATAATTCTCTTTTGACCTTGCATTCTGCTAGTTTTATGTCCTCAAGTATTGACAACATTATGCTTTATGACTGAAGTTGGTCTATATTATTGCTTTGGGTCTTGTCTAGAAGAGGCAACCTTGGATCAGTAAATAAATGAAAATATGATGATTTATAGCCCACAGTTCAGAAGACTCAGAGCTGGGAAACTAGACATAAGTGTAGGTAGAATATTGCTGGAGGGTGCCTTGTTCAGTCAGTTAAGTGTCTGACTCTTGATTTTGGCTCAGGTCGTGATCTCATGGTTTTTGAGTTCAAGCCCCACATCGGGTTCTGCACTGATGGCACAGAGGAGCCTTCCTGGGATTCTGTCTCCCTCTCTCTTTCCCTCCCCTGCTTGTGCTCTCTCTTTCAAAATAAATAAACTTAAAAAAAAAAGATGACTGCTGGAGAACTATGTACAATTAGGGTTGCTATGAAATAAAGAGTAAGCAAAGAAAGAGGGTTTGGTTTGAAGGGGAGCCTCCAAAGGAGTACTGAGACTCACCTCGTATAGAAAGGGATGAAGAATGGCCTGGGGATGTAGGACTTTTTAAATTGACAATTAGGGAATCCAGCTATATTTAGCCTGTAACCCTTATAATGATGCACAAGAACAAATAGAGAGCATGGTGGTAGGGCTTGGGGAAGTGGGTAGAGGCTTTTCCCAAGTCTGTTCTATATTTACAGCATCCTAATCCCTGAGAGTTAGATAGAGCCACGATCCTTCACTTTGACAGCTGTCAAAACCACATGATGCGCACTAAGAAAATACTTACTTTTTATTGATGACGTGCCAGGCACTATACATCTATTGTGCTTAACTGTGCAAAACAAGTATTATTACTGCATTTTCACTTTATGGCTGAGGAAGCTAAGGAATAAAGAGGTCAAGTAAATTGCCAGGATTGCACATAGCTAATATATCTAGGTTAGGATTTGAATTTAAGTCTGTGTAACACTTAAGAATGAACTCCCCCTGCCCCCAATATGCTACTCTATGAGGTACTACGTAAAATTAAAAAAAAAAAAACAAAGTTGTTTTTAAGGACCAAAGGAATACAAATGAGGTATTAATAGGCTAAGTATGGCCATCAGAGACTAAAATTCTACCTCAGTTCCGGTATGATTTTCCCATAAATGTTACTGAAAGTACCTGCTATGTGCAAAGACTGGGTCTTGAGGCTAAAAGTCACAAGTCTTGCCTTCTAAGAGCTTATAATCTAACTGGACAGGCTAAGAAGAAAGTAACAGTAGGGATAATTAACTATTTAATAGAACAACAAAAGTGATACCATGAGGGAATGCATGATTAATTGCCAAATCACACATGTTTAAAGCTCAGAAAAAGGAGACATTATATGGTCTGGAAAGGTTTAAGAAGACTTCTTGGAGGAGAAAGGGTTCAGGCTGATTCCCAGGGTTGATAAAATGTGGGCAGACAGGGAGATAAGGAGAACTGCATTCCAAGAGAAGAAGTGGGGAAGAAAAATACCTGAGTAAGCCTGCTGCTTGGGAGCTGAAGGTTGGAGAACATGAACAGTAGTGAGGTGGCTGGAAGGTAGGTTAGGTACCACATGGTAGAGACTTTGAAGGGTGGTTTAAGTAAACTGGATTAATCTCAAGGGCAGTGGGACTCCAGGAATGTTTTTGAACAAGGGAATCACATGATCCAACCGGCATTCCAGGAAGATTTCTCTGGCAGTAAATTGTAAGAAGATTGCAGAGGGGAAGAAGGAAGGCAGAAAGATCTGTGAGAAGGAGACATAAGAGGGGCTCATATAATCAAGGGAAGCACAAGAAAAGAAGAGGAAGCTATTTCAGTTTTGTTCTGATTTTATAGACTTAGAAAGATACGGACTTGGTTCTGGTTGGAACTGGTTTAATTAAATGGAAATTTGGGGAAAGTAGGCACAAACAACTTTGTATAGGTTTATAGTTCAATTAAAAATTATTTAACTTTATAGTTTTATATAATTTTACAGGTTACATAGTATTTTCAGAAATATTAATTAATTATCCTCATAACACCTGATGTACTAGATAAGTTTGACATTTTTTTCCATTTTTCAGATGTTGAAACTGAGGTTTGAAGACCTTGCAGTAACTAACACAAGGCCACACTGTTAGTACATTTGGGGACTGTGAACTACATGTAATGAATGGGTTTCTGACTTCATACTCTATGCATGCACCATACTAATTCAAAAAACTTTTCTTCCTTCCATTTTGAAGGTCCATCACTTTTAGTTTTTTTTTAAATGGGAAATTTCCAAAGTATACAAAAGTAGAGAGAATAATATAATGAACTCCTAAGTGCCTGCCACCCAGCTTCATCAGTGCTAAACTCACAACTGATCTTGTCCCACCTTACTCCACCCACCCCAATTATCTGGAGCAAACCCTCCCAATCAGATCATGATTCTTTTAATTTAAGGCCCAGAAAATATTTTTAAGGGCTAAAAATCAGTTGTATTTCTTCCAAACGGAATATTTCCCATCTTTGGCTTTAATGGAGAGATGGGAGGGTGCACGCTGCCTTGCAGAGTCCTCCTTTTCTTACCAAGATGTGAGAAAGTGAAGAGCGAAGCAAGTGACCCCCTCTCTCTGAAGAATTTCCTGGGAATTTCACTTCTTCAAGATATCCCTGGTAAGTGAAAAATGAAATATCTTCCTTTTGTTCTCCTGACGCCTATTCTGTATGTTTCTTTCTTCCAGGTTGAAGTGATGACAGCCCATTTATTGTACATGAGGTGCTTGAGGCTTTCCTAAAGGTGGTTTTAATAGAATGTCTTGTATCTATCTATGTTACTCTTTTGTGTATGAATGTGGATGGAATATGCAGGGTGATTTTCCTGGCTACAGGAAATAGTTTTTCTCTCCATACTCTGAGGGAAAAATACATTCCTGTGTTCAACAAGCTTTTCCTAAACTGCAAAAAGACTTCTTTGGCCAAGGACACTATCATTTATTCTTACAGTGCTTAGGGGAAAAGGCTATCTTGAATTTAAAAGTGAATAACTGAAAAAATAAACACTGAAAAATCTTCGCTTATCAAAATCCTGTAAGTTGTATTTTTATTTGGAGTTTATACCTAAAGTCACATTACTTTATGTTTCATAGAATAAGATAGGACTGTAGGTAAATGAGGACCGATTATATCTAGAGGCCTTAATAGAGATTTAGAGGGAAGGATACAATTTACAAACACTTCAAGGAGGGGTTTAAATTGCTTGATTTTTTAATTATTCAGAATTTTTTAGCCAACAAATATTTACTCAGCACATACTACACCCAGAACCTACTCTGTGTGAGGTTATAAGGACACAAATGATGAACAAGACAGATGAACAAGTCCTTCTCCCTGGGTGGAATTTTTCTACTAGGAAGAAATCTAGGTAGAATTTCTACATGTAAATATTGCAATTATTTGATTCCTGAAAATTATCACATATGTTCAAAAACACTGAAAGGTCTTTTTTAAAAAGACTCATTTTAAACATCTTAGCCAATAAATGACTATAACTGGAGCCTGAGAGGATTTTACGTTGCCTGTAACCAAATCTGTTAAGACTTTCCAAACAGAACATATGCCATTGATAAACCTGCATGAAAAGGAAGGGCCTCCACTAGGTAACTGGATAGTTTCCTGGTTAAGGAAGGATGAATGGCATTACCCCTTTGCCCTAAGATTCTTCTGGAGGTAAGAACTATAATGGTTACAAATATGCTTTTTTTTTGAGATATATATATATTATTTCTTCTGCTTCCTGATAAAAGCATCCTCCTCCTCAGCCTGCTTTTCATTATGAAACTTTAACTACATCTGTCCCTTCCCCATATAGTAGGGTCCTCTTTCAGCGGGAGCCTGTAGGGACTTGTGGATAAGTGTTAGCAACTGGAATATGCCCTTTAGTTGGTGAGGCACCTAGATGATACTCAATACTGAAGTCCAAGCAGATTGCTGCACACACAGAAAGTCACAAGAGTGTCCTGGCTGAGGCACAAACTGAACTTGACAAAATGCAAATCACAAAAGGAAGGGCAGAAGGAAAAGGGGAAATTGGATTCTGCACTCAATTTTCTGCACTTACTACACTACAATGTGACTGATGAACTAGATAAAGAGAGTTCTAAAATTAAAACTAGAACCAGGTGGATTTCTTTTAGGATAAATCTCTAGGCCCAGAAACCTCAGAGACGACTCAGGTTGCTGGCCTGATGCACGTGGCATATCAGCTGCCAGCACTGCCAACAATTTACTCTTGCTGACTGCTTCATGCTTCTATTCTTTGTCTTTGAAATGTTCCTCTTCCAGCATTGGACCGGAGACAGAACACAGCTTAGGAGTCAAAAGTACTGCATCAGATGTTTGTTTTCAGCTTACGCCTTCTCCTGCTTCAACATGTATCTAAGGAAATTCACTCTACTTGGATATAGCATTTTACCCCGTCTGTTTCTGAAGCTCATTTCCAGGAGCAATACTTCAGTAAATGAGGTGTCTTTTCTCCCCAAAAGATTTGAATTGCACTCAGTTTGCTTTGGTAGCATATTGTAGTAATGTGATGAAAGAAATAAGAACATAAAAGGCGTGAATCCCATTGGTGAGTAAGCTGCTGACAGGGTAGGACGATGAAATTTAGGCTCTTTAGAAACTCAGATTCCTTCGTGTCAGTAGGATGCTACCAACCTTTAACAACCAACCTAGATATACCAGGGATAACTTACTGTACTGACTTAACCCATTAACTCAGTGTTATAGACAATTTAGGTAGTATGAAGTTAAGAACATTTTTTTTCTACACCATGTGTGGTAAAATAAAATGTTTTAAATGTTTTTTTTCAAAGTGGAGGAAAGATTGTTTTAAACTACGTTTTCTGTTTACAAAATACACAAAAATCACCCTTAAAAAATCACCCAGTATCTCAACCCTCAGAGAGTAGCTGTTACTATTTTGTCTTTTGTTCAAGAAAATGTCTATGCAACAGAGTTGAAGTGGAGTTGTGTGTACAATTTCATGTCTTGCTTTTAAAGTTTCACATTTCAATACAAAGATTTTCAGCAGAACACATTTAATTGTGCTTCATCTCCAAAGAAAGATAGGACAGGCACTGAATATGCCTCAGATGTAGCAGAGCTCACCCCTTGTTACTAGGAGAGCTTACCAAGCATGGAAGACCACCCCATCTAGCTCATTCCCTCCAGCAGCAGCACATCACAGAATGTCCCATGAGTGGAGTTAAAGAGGCCTTCAAATATATCAATGCTTCTATTTTATTTTAAAATTATTGTCATTATTAATTTATTTTAGAGAGAAAGCATGAGCAGGAGAGGGGCAGAAGAGGAGAGAGAATCTTTCTGTTTTTTAATTTTTATTTATTTTTGAGAGAGAGAGAGAGAGAGAGAGAGAGAGAATGAGAATATGAATGAGCGAGCAGGGGAGGGGCAGAGAGAGAGAGAGGTATAGAGGATCCAAAGAGGGCTCTGTGCTGACAGCAGACACCCCGATGTGGGGCTGGAATTCATGAACTGTGAGATCATGATCTGAACATTAGTTGAACACTAGCCAACTGAGCCATCCAGGCACCCCCAATTTTTATTTTTTTAGTGTATTCTCTACACCTGCATCAATACTTTTAAAAGCAATTAAATTATGCTCCTTCAGGTTAAATTGAAACTCCTTGGATTTTCACTTTATTTTCTTGAGCCTTGATTAAATTTAACTGTGACCACAGACTAATGGATGATAAGAATTGGCAGGGAGTTAGCATTCACTGACATGATCTCCTACCTGATGAGATCTCTCTGCATCTGCTAGACCTGGGGGTGAAACAATAAAAAAGTGCCTCTTCCTTTGGGTGACTGATGCCAGATGCATGATGTGGCTACTGCAGCACTGGCTGGATTAGCTTTAGTTTCCCCCTTGGCTGGGGTGCTCTTGGTGAACTAGTCTATGCAACTGTACAGTCCTGACCTAGGGGTGATGGTCTTCCAGTCTTTACCTGAGTGACAGAGAGCTCACCCCCTCATACAGTTAGTCCATTCTACAGTTGAACAGCTTTGATTATGGGATGTTCTTAACGATAAGAAGAAATGTCTTCTTGTACCTTTTACCCACTGATCCTGGTTGTGCTTCTGAGGGAACTGAGATATCCTCTACTCAGGCTTCCACATGACTGCCCTTCAGATACTTGATACTTACTATGCCATGTGTTTTAAGTCTTCCCTTCCCCAGGCTGAATACCTAATTCTTATGACTAGATCTTCATGTGACTTATTTCTAGATCTTGGTCAATATCCCCTGTTATTCTCCAGTTTGTGAATGATTTTTAACCCAGAAGATGGTATGGAACATGATACTTCAATTATATTATAGCTTTGTAATATAGTAAAGCTATTCAATCTTGATCTGAATGTTATATTTCCTTTAATACAACCTAAACCTGTATTTTGTTTTAGAGAAATTTATACTGTTGGCCTCGTTCAACTTGTAAATTTCTAAAACCCCATTTCAAGCATTCCTTTATTAAGCCAGGCCTCCCCAATCTTTGACTTGTGCAATTAGCTGCTGAAACTAAATGCAGGCCTTATTATGCCTACCTACTACACTTCTTTTTGTTGGTGTCAGCCTACCAGTTCAGTATGTTAGAATTCTGCTGAAATATATCAAATTAACTTTTTTGTAGGTTACTCCACAGCTAAACAAGGAAAAGGTGAGCAATGGTGATTCTGGCTTTGAACTAGGCACCTCACTAAGATGGGGAGTCATGACTTGGAGGAGTCTGACTTACAGACATTTGAACAACCATTTCTGAAAGGTGTTGCCTAATAGATCAGCTCAATCTAGAAGGTAGATCTATGTCCTGACCCTGTTTTTTTTTGTTTTTTTTTTTTTCCTCCCCAGTAGTCCTTTCACTTAGATAACAACAGAAGCACTAGCTTGACCTGTAAGTGCTCTATGGGCAAAGAACATAATTCCCATGATACCTAAAACACTAGAGGCACATAATCAATTTTTGATAATTTGCATTAAGCCTTTAACCTGAACTGTGGAAGGGACTGGGGCCAACAGCAATCAGTAGCACAACAAAAATAAGACACTTCTCCGATTATGGTCACATTGTCTCTAATGATATTTATTTCTCCTGCTTTAGAACCCTTCAGGACTTTTCCTTCTCTGGGCTAACCACTCCCCTTCTCTGCTCCATGTTTGTTCATCTGTTTGTTCATTTACTTAGCAGACAGTTCATTGTTTATTCATTTATTCATCAGATATTTATTGAGTATGCTTTATACAGTTCTAGACAATGTATACAATGGTGAGCAAGATACACATGTAGTCTACTGGGAAGAGACAAAGAGGCATTTTCAATGCAGTGTGGTAAGTGGAATACTAAGGGAGTATGTTACAGTGCTATGAAAGCATATAAGAGGGCCCCCTAGCCAAAATGGAGGTAAGGAGGAAAGCCTTGCCATGGGAAATAAAGTCTAAGATGTGTCCCTAATGATAGGTAGGAGTTGGCCAAGTGAGAAGTCATGGAAAGCATTCCAGGAAGAGAACAGCATGAGCAAGGGTCTGGGAGCAAAGAAATCTCTGATTGCCAACTTCTTTTAATATTGTCGTCTTTTTGGTCTCTTGTCCAGTTGTCCAGAAATCACATGTTGCAGGTATTCATTTAATTTGGTAGCTTTATTCTTCCTGGCCAAGTTTCCATTAGTAAACACTGCTTGCTTTTTGTGCCTTAGAGTAGTCCTGACTTACCTTCACCTCCCCTTTTCTTTGTCTCTTTGAGAAAGCATGGGAGTTAATTAACTCCTACTTATCTGGTATCTGTAAGCTTTTCAGGGGAAGGGCCATGCCTTCTTAATCTTGACAGTCCAGGTTTCTGACATGCAACTGGCATGCAGGAGGTATTCAACAAATGTTTGAAGTATTGAAAAGCAAAATTTAACTACTTATGAATTCTACACATGTAAAGAATATTCATTCTAGAAGACACAACCAGATTCATGTAGAAATCACAAACAGCCTACCTTGTAGCCAACAGAAATCAAAGGTCTACTTTTTAAGTCAAAATCAATCAAAAACTTTTTCTTGAGAAATTGTGATGTGGAGATTTCTTTCATTGCTTAAAGCAAGTTCAAAGAACAATGACTGGGGCTCTTGTGCCTTCTGACAACTGTCTACCAGAGCTGCTGAGCAATCTGCCAAGGTGCCTGCTGCCTCAAAGGTGAGAACCCTAGGCTACCCAAGTTCTGCCCAGTGATGCGGGAATTATCTCTCTCTTTTAATGTGTTCCGTTGGAACAGAACTGCAGAACGTCCGCAGCAGTGAACCATGAGGAATAAGAGCAGATCAGCTGAGCAAAGAGATAAACTGGGCATCGCCCAAGGGACAATGACAAGTGAAGTGACCTCATGCTTTGCTTTGAGGAACTCAGATTTCCGAGTTCTCAAAAGTTATCTAAGCTACAACATGGCAGGGCACATGAGAAAGAGAACCTCCTATTGGCAGAAAGTAGGAGAGGATAAGGTTAACAAGGAATAAAAAGATGTAAAGAGGTATTTGCTTCTAAGTCTAAATTACTATTTCAGAACTCAAGAGCTAAATAAGAAGGACAATTTTGACTACCAATAAAAACAAAAAACAGATGAAAAACAGGAGACCATAAAATCACCTGACCAGAGATATTCTTGGTAAATAAAATGCAGGGTCATTATGAAAGCAATGCAGAGGAAACCTGAAGGGCCAAAAAAGATACTTCAAAAGATACTTCAAAAGATACTGCACCTCAGTGGTGATCAGGGACCTGCACTAAAGACACAATAAGACACCATTTCACATGCAAGCGAGTAACAATATTAAAAACTCTAACACTGAAAGCCACACAGTGTTGCAGAGAGATATTAAACAAATGGAGGGATATACTGTATTCATGGATTTCAAGACTCAGTATTGTTAAGATAGCAGTTCTCAAGTAGATCTGTAGATTCAGTGCAATGTCAAAATCTCAGCAAGCTTTTGGAAGAAATTAACAAACTCATTCTAAAATTCATGTGGCAATACAAAAGACATAGAATACCTAATTTCACAATTTATTACAACGCTACAGTAATCAGGACAGCATAATATTGACAAAAAGGAAAAAAGACAGATTAGCAAAACAAAGTAAATAGGAGTGCCTGGGTGGCTCAGTCGGTTGTCTCCCTCGCTCTCTGCCCCTCCCCCACTCATGCTCTGTTTTTCTGTCAAAAATAAATAAATGTTTAAAAAAAAGTTAAAAAAAACCCCACAAAGTAATTAATAGTCCAGAAATGGACTCACACTGGGGCACCTGGGTGGCTCAGTCGGTTGTGTCCGACTTCGGCTCAGGTCATGATCTCCTGGTTCACGAGTTCGAGCCCCGCGTCAGGCTCTGTGCTGACAGCTCGGAGCCTGGAGCCTGCTTCCGAATCTGTGTCTCCCTCTCTCTCTGACCCTCCCCCCATTCATGCTCTGTCTCTGTCTCAAAAATAAATAAACGTTAAAAAAAAAAAAAAAGAAATGGACTCACACATCTCTCCTAGGTGCTCTAGGCTGCCATCCCTCTGATTTATATATTACTATTTCATCACATTCTTTCTAAACTATCTTTGGAGAGAAAAGTAACTGTGATTTTGGCCATTGTGTGTGGGAGAAAATGGCCTTCCTGGCATTGGATACGTGATTGGTTTTATTACAGGAAATTTATGATTGGTGTGTATAGTGATGTGGGCCTGTAATGATAAGGTTGTCTCTTATGAGGGAAGGGATCTTACCTAACAGGCACTTTGATTCTTGTCAGTGCTCACAACCCTGAAGTTAGCAGGAAGAGCCTTTCCCTCCCTGAGAATCAATTGGGAGAGTCCTGGGAGCATAGGAGAAATGGAATTGGTCTTTTTGGTCATGCCAATGAGCATCTTTGGCCTCTCCTCATCTCACCTCATCTCTGTGGTTGACACCATGGAAAATAACCTCCTTCAAAAAAATTTTTTTTAATGTTTATTTTTGAGAGAGAGAGGGAGAGGGAGAAGGAGAGGGAGAGAGGAGAGGGAGAGAGGAGAGGGTGAGGGAGAGGGTGAGAGGAGAGGGAGAGGGAGAGAGGGAGAGAGGAGAGGAGGGGAGGGGAGGGGAGGGGAGGGGAGGGGAGGGGAGGGGAGGGGAAGGGAGGGGCGGGGCGGGGCGGGGCGGGGCAGAGAGGGAGACAAAGAATCTGAAACAGACTCTGGGCTCCAAGCCGGCAGCACAGAGTCCGACACAGGGCTTGAACTCACGAATGGTCAGATCATGACCTGAGCCAAAGTCAGACGATTAACCGAGCCACCCAGGCACCCCAACATCCTCTTTTTTAAACATTTGTCCATGTTGGCTTGCAAGATACCATTCTCTTTGGTGTGTCTCCAGTCTACTGTTTCAGACTCTTTCCTATCCCTTAAATGTTGGGGTTTCTTCTTCTAATCTGTTTCCTTGTTTTATCAAGTATTTCTGGGATTTCCTATCCACTTCTATAGCTACAATTGCCCCTACAAAGAGATGTGCCTTCTCCTTTCTGACTCCAATTTAGTTAATACCACCACAGGCAAGGTTTTCCTCATTCTATATATTCTTTAAAAAGAAAGTTTTAATTTTTTCATTATAAAAGTAAACCACATTTACTGTTAAAAGATTAATAAAAGAAAACAAAAAGAATCCACAATTCCTACACATATTTTTTTATCTTCCTATCTCCTCATGCAGTTTTTTTCCAAATCAAAATATTTTCACTATCTTTTCCTTTCTCCCTCTCTGTCTTCATTGAACTTATAAATGCAAAAATGTTCCAAATTACACCTAATGTACATAAGAGCAGGTCTAGTTATATAGTGGTTTCAGTGAACATGAAAGTGATATACCTTGAAGCAAGGACAAATAAAATATTAGTGAGTTATGTATAAAGCCCCTGAAAATATTCAAAAACCGACTTCAAAATTGCTATAAAGCTTTCCATTAACTTCCACATTAGCCTCTGATATGGTGATTTTCATTAAACACCACATTTAAAATTTTTATTTTTTACATTCAAAATTTTAAAAACTGTATTATTATTCAACTATTAGTCAATTATTTAATTTTGAATTTAATTTTTATACTTTCTACTGTAACTCTTGTACTTCTAGTTTTCATTACAACAACAGTTCCTCATTTATACCATGAGTTAAATGATATTTTATGGACTAATCTAAAAATCTCATCATCATTTCCAATATTATTTATCTGGAGAAATATATTCTAGATTTCTATGAACCAATTTAGAATATTCTAAGCCTGTATCTAAACCTATGTGTAAATTGGGAAAGTTCCTTTACTTTCAAAGGCCTGTGGAAAATAATGGTATTTATTATTACATCTAAGTCCATTTTAAAACTTTTATATGATCCCAACTGAAGTTAGAGACCATTCTTTATATCATTAGCCATATCCAAACTACCCATTCGGTGATATTTATTTTTTCTGAGTAATTTATTTTGATAATCTCCCCTTGAGAAGGGGTAAGGGACTGTTTGCAATGACCATATCTTGACTCCTAATCCTATCTTTCATCTACCATTTACTCTTTCTGGACGATCTTATGTTTTGTAGAATTCAGAGAATCTAAGCAAACTGAGAGCTTGTAGGATATGACACTCTGTCTCTTTCCTTCTTTTCTCATTCCATCCTCACACTATCACAATTAGTAATAATATATAGCTGAAGATGTATTCTTTTGTCCCTTAAGATTTTCTTCATCATTGCTGCACTATATGCTAACTAATTGGGATGTAAATTTAAAAAAAAAGATTTTCTTCTTCAGTGTTGTCCCTTTTTTCTTTGGAGATCACCACTCATACACACTGGGGATGCCCTTAACATGCCCACACAAATAAGAAAAGTAAATTGCATAGGCTATTCTCCATGAACTTCAAGAGTAAGAGTAACCCATGTCCCCATCCACAAATGCCTTTAGTATGATGAAAATGATAAGTAGACTTCAGGTATGCCCTCTTTTATATAATAGGTTTTCCCTGAAGAATCATAAGTTAATTAGAATTTAATTGAATAACTTAAAATGCACTAGGAAAAATGGACAAGACTAAACTATGGTTTCCAGGAATGCACACTTTGATTATAAAATTACAAAAAGAAAAATGCAAGAAAGTGATCTCTATAAAAGTCAGAATAGTAGTTATTCATAAGGGAAAGGAAAGGGCAAGAACTGAGCTGGGGCACATGGATGGGGCTTGTGAATTGGATGGCAAAATTCTATTTCATTATCTAGGTGACTGTTTTAGTGCAGGCTGCTTTAACAAATTACTGTAGACTGGGTGGCCTAAACAACACAGATTTATATTTCACAGTTCTGGAGCCTGGGAAATTGAAGATCAGGGTACCAGAATGGCTGGGTTCTGGTGAGAGCTCTCTTACTGGTTTACAGATGGTTGTCTTTCTGCTGTGTCCTCACATGGGGGTGGGAGGAGAAAGACAGATTCTCTGTATTTCTTCTCATAAGGGCACTAATCTCATTTATGAAGGCTCCATCCTCATGACCTAACTACCCCCCAAAAGCCCACCTTCAAATACTTCATACTGGAGATTAGGACTTCAACACACAAATTTCAGGGGAAACAAACATTCAGTCCATAGTTGTGGCTTTCACATATAATAATTTATTAAACCATATTTGATTTACATGATTTTCTGTATCTGTGTTATTTTATAATAAAAAATTTTTTAAAAATTATCCTTGGTTTTTAGATAAAACATATGTCAACCTTTCATACCTTCAAAAAAAATTCTTTAGTCCTCACTCTATTGAAAAACATGTATTTTTGCATGTAAAGGAAGATGGAACCATATTGGCAAAGTACTATTCCCCAAATTGCCAATGAATAAGCCATTTGCCTTTGAGGGCAATACACTATCATTTGGCACTATAGAAACTACTTACATAAGGGGTTCAATTTGCTTACATGGCATGTTCATGTAGCTCCTATAGCTCTGGACTTTATAGGCAGATATTGTCCCATATGGTTTGGATTTTATTCCCAAGAGCAGGAGTAGATCACAGGGTCATTTGTTGAGGCAAAGGACTTAAACTCAGCCTTCCATGGCTTAAAAGAGATAGCATTCTTTCTGATTCAAAGTAGTTTACTCTCCATGTATTGGGACAGGCGTGGGGAGAAGATGGGGAATCTGTAAACAAACATCACTACCATTAATGACTAGAAAGAAACCTAGGCAGCAATACACAAAAATTATTGGATTATTTCCTTCTCTCTAGTCCAGAAAGTCCAAATGGATTTTCATGAGGCATTAGTAGAGATGCTCTGAATATTTCAATAAGGATTTATGGAGTGATCTCTGCTCACTTTTACCCACTGTTCTTTACAAACGTCAGATAAACCTGAAAAATGTCCGAGAATGGTCAAATAGTGAGGTAAGGCAGAATATTCCTTATTCAACAATATCACAGGTGTTGGGCAATGATTTGAAAATCAGGACTTGAAGAACAAGACCAATTTCCAACTGAAAAAAAAGAGTATTTAGGGCAAGGGAACCAGAAGATGTCAGATTATGGTTGAATTCCAACTCCAATGCACTGCTCAGAATCCCAGATGTTCCATTTGAATTCCTCCCGTTGCCACTCTGAAATACTAGTCTATAAATTTAATTGGTTATAAGCATGATTTCCCAAGATGCTTGTTTACTCTTTTCATGTAGTATCATATTGCTTTTAATAAGGTATTCAAACCCTACAAAGTATGTTTCCAAAAAAAAATCAAAGCTAATTCACTACACTTAACAGTTAAGTGCTTCTCTAAGTCAATAAAACCCGCCTCTGTTTAAGTATAACTAGGATCTCAACTATCTCAGCTCCTGTAATAGAGAACTCTCCCTGCCATTCAGAAGTCCTTCAGAAAATGGACCATGCTGGTTGGGTATAAGAGATAATCTTTCTATCACTGCTATTGGAAAAACAAATGTGCTCCTCTTTAGGAGGAGTTAGTATTAGTGAAAATAACTCATTATCTCTATCCATCTCTTCTGGTTCCCCATTAAGTCTTTAATATTTTCCTATTCACCTCCTAATGCTTTTTCAGCCACCATTGAAGTTATTTGGTCCCTTAAATGCTTTCTTGCTTCTGATTTTAATTAGAACCTGGTCATGACTCTCAGTACTCCCTGGTTTGTGCTACTCCATCTTTCTGCTCTGATACTCTAGTCTCTTGACAATTTTCACCCTTACACACGAAACAAAGTAATCACTGAAAACATGAACACCCAAACTATACCTCAGAAATCAGAGTCTTCTTGATATTAAGACTGGTTCCAGTTGGAAGCACCCTAAGAGACTCAAAATATATGCTATTTTAATGGAGGAGAGAGGTTCAGTAAAGTTAAGGCTGGAGCTGATCCTGGCCAGACACACTGCATTGTGGATAGTGTTCATTTTCATGTATTTATCATATGCTATACGTAAGAGGCATTTACTTATTGAAAAACATTTATTGAGCAACTACTTTGCCAGGTACTGTGCCTGTGGCTTCAGAGAGAATAAGCAAAGTGGAAGAATCTCTTCTGTCTTTGAATTCACAGTAATAATCCACAAGTCTACAAATCCTCTAATCTACTATGTAAATGTTATAAAAGAAAATGGCAGTGGTGATAGGAGAGCAATAATGAGGGGGATCTAACCTAGTTTGGGGTTTGAGGAAGTCTTCTGAGGAAGTGATCTAATGTAAAGGAAATATAGAAGATAGTGAAAGGAGGGGTGAGGGAAGAGCCTTCCAGACATAAAAAAAAAAAAAAAAAAAGATTTGCAAAGTCCTTGAATCAGAAAGGAATGAGGCATATTCAAGGAACTGGAAGATGAGGACAGTTGATCCCACAGTGGGGCAGATGTGGAATGTGGGGAAGAGATAGAGGTATACTGGTACAGAGCCCTGGAGAAAAGGTCAAAGATGTGAGATGTTATCCTACAAACAAAAATAAGCCACTGAAGGGTTTTTAAGCAAAGGAGTGGCAGGATCAGATTGTGAATGATCAGAAGGACTTAAGATTATGGGAAGGAGTCTAGTTAGAAGGCTCTTTCAATGGTGCTGGCAAAAGATGAGAAGTGAATGGATTGGACAATACATTTTTTAAAGTTTATTTATTTATTCTGAGAAAGAGTGAGACAGAGACAGAGAGGGAGAGAGACAGAGACAGAGAGAGATAGAGAATCCCAGGCAGGCTCTGCTCTGTCGGCACAGAGTCCCATGTGGAGAGTGAATTCATGAACTGTGAGATCATGAGCTGAAATCAAGAGTTGCATGCTTAACTGAATTAGCCACCCAGGCAGCCCTTGGCATTCTTTAGGAAGTAAAATGGATAGACCTTGGTGATGGAAAAACCATGAAGGGTGATGAAGAGGAGGCTTGTTCACTGGGTAGATCTAAGTTACATTTACTGAGACAGGGCTTATCTAAGAACACTTCTATAGAGAAGTTAGGGGAAAAAACATTACCTTTTTTTGCAGAAATAGAATCATCAACTAAAGCTTATACAAGCTTTAATAAATATCGGTCATTAACAGTAAGATTGGGTGAGGTCTTAGAATCACCTTGTATTCTAGACAAGAAAGAAAAATATCTTACAGCACTAGAGAAGTTATCTGATAAGGATTGCAGAGAACCTTATAAAATAACATATAATTCATCTGATTAAAGAAAGCATAGAACTCAAGAATTTTAAAATAATGAAGAAAAGGTTTTAATTATAGAAAAATTAAATGTTTTCATATAGAATGAAGCCAGGACACTACACCTCTTAACCGCCCCCCCCCCCCTTTTTTTCATCTATTACTAGGTTTTTTTGGAGAAAACAAAAAAGAGGCATGGAGGACCTTTAGAGATATCTTAAAGTTTCTGGAAATGAATCACTTATTGGAAAACCTGGTCATATTAAGTTAGTTCTCACTAAATGTTATGAAGAAAGTCTCTGACAGATACCATTTTGAAACTCTTGAATGAGGTACCAGCTAAAAATACCAAATTAAGGCTGAATTGGTCTCTGCTAAGGCAAAGTCATGGACTAGAAAATGACAAAACTGCAGGTGTCCAAATATAGCATGCAGATGGTGGAGTATCTAAGACAAGACTACTGAGGATTGGGGGCGCCTGGGTGGCTCAGTCGGTTGGGCGGCCGACTTCGGCTGAGGTCATGATCTCGCGGTCCGTGGGTTCAAGCCCCGCGTCGGGCTCTGTGCTGACAGCTCAGAGCCTGGAGCCTGTTTCAGATTCTGTGTCTCCCTCTCTCTGACCCTCCCCCGTTCATGCTCTGTCTCTCTCTGTCTCAAAAATCAATAAATGTTAAAAAAAAAAATTTTAAGACTACTGAGGATTGGATAGGATTCACAGAATGGCGAAGAAGACACCGGGTCCTATATACAGGGAAGTTTATCCGTAATCCTTGCTTTCTGTTTGGAGGACTCAATTTTTATACTTCATTGGAGGAGAAATGGAACTTCAGTATCTCTACTAAGAAGTTCTTAAAGAACACTTTGGTTTTTCATAAATTATACTGAAAAGGTGTTTTTTTAAAGGAAGGAATACAGAAAAGAAAAAAGAAAATAGAAAAGAAAAATAAATTATCTTTTACAATAGCCTTCTGGTATGTTTTCCAAAGAACAGAAGGCAATATTTCTGTTTATCAGGGTGTATGACTTAATATTTAAAATACTTATTAATTGATGCTAAACTTCATTTGGAAAGATAAAACTGATTTTAAAAAGAAAAAAGGAAAAAGAAAAAGAAAAAAGATTCACTTGCATACTAAATTTTCCAAGGTTCATTTTTCAAATCTTCTAGTTTTTTTAAGATGTTCTTTCTCTGTCTTGGGAATGGATACGTTTACACATAATCAAAACAGGTGCTTTCTATACATTTTTGTCCCAGTCTTCAGGACAAATCTTAACTTAAATCAATAATGGGACTTTTTCTGCATCTTCTTAGTAGGGCCTGTAAATATTTTAAAAAGAATGTGCTACTATGAAAGGTACTCTTGGATAATTCTTTATGTTTCCGGTCTCTATCCAGATAGGGCTGTCTTGATTCTTAAAAGAACATACAGAAAACTTGAATCATGTAAACAAATGTGGAAAGTGGCTTGATACTTTAATAGCTTCATAGTATCAGTCTATAATAATGACTAAGTTGGTAAAGTCTGAATAAATCAGAGATGAAATACACCTGGGACATGGAGGCGATGACAATGGAGGACTGATTCCTACAAGAACCCAGCAATGATAATGGCAGTCTATTCAGAAACTCACTATTAGGGGAGTGCGGCATGATTTTAGAAACTGAATTGTATTCATTCATCACTTATGGTAAGGCTAGGAAAAGGCAAAAACTATTTAAAAGGGGGAAAATCAACACATCAAGGACTACTCCCTAGGCTCAAATCTGATTTGCTTATAAAATCAGTCCCAGAAACATTATGTTTGAGGTAAATACCCCTGCATAGAATCAGATGGATAGTGAAGAACATCCTTTCTAATATCCTGTTCATATAAGCCTTTTTTTTCCTTTACCTCTTGAACATTTAAAGTAAACTTATTTTTAAATTCCTTTCAGGTTGCTCTATTATATGTAGGTTCTTGGTTCTTTATCTGTAAATGGTTTTGTTGTTGTTTTCTGTGAGCACATGTCCAGTGAGAACAGCCTCTGTAAGACTCTTCCTGGTGCCCTGAGTTGAAAAGTTACCTTAATGGAGAGGCTGTGAGGATATATTTTTTCCAGTCCTTGGAATAGTTTTCATATTCGTTTTCTTGGCTTGGGGCTTTTGTACTTGACAAGTAATATAAATCTGGGTCCCACACCTCTAGGTGTGACTCAGGTTGGGACTCTGATTTTTCAAGGGTGACTCTTTTTCTCTCAGTATCCATTTGGGCCACCCAATTTTTGCATCCCATTCCCTGGCTAGTGAGTGGACACTTCCACAGAATGGACAGTCCCTTCTGGCCCATAACTTTAGGCAAGAAGCTAAGGTCTATCTCCTAGCCACTTATAGGGACCCACTGTCTCAATTACTGCTACCTAGGACACATCTCAAATTCCATTTTTTTTTTTTTTTACTTTATTTATTGAATTTGAGACACGGCGTCAGGGGAGAGAACACATGAGCAGGGGAGGGGCAGAGAGAGAGGGAGGGAGAGAACTGTGAGATCATGACATAAGCTGAAATCAAGAGTCAGACACTTAACTGACTGTGACACCTACATGCCCCCACCTATTCTTTTCAGAAGAAAAGTATTGATCTGGTTTCCCCAACCTGCTCTAAGAATGCCATACTATCTCGTCCAAAAGTCTCTCAGAGCCACCAAACTTCACAACTGCCAAATCACTAGGATTTCATATTTCATCTAAAGAAGTCTGAAAATGATTTTAGGTGCAATATGATGCAGTCAAAAAGCACACAGGCCTGGGAGTCCAGAGATCTGAGTTGCTATCTAAGTCCAACCCCAAACAAACTGTGTGACTGTACCAAATTTGTTGACCATTTTGGGTTTCAGGGGAGAAAAACAAGAATTTGGAAATGAAACAGAGAGGGACTCTTTCAGCTCTAAAATGCTATGATTCTATGAAATACTATCTTTCATCTTCTGGAGCCTAGTGGGAGGCCATGGTCTGGGGCAGAATGCTCTTGAAAGAAGGGAGGATAATTTATAAGGAAGCCCCTGGATGCCAGCTTCCCAGGATTATACAGCTCCTCCTTTAAAACAGCTACAAAACACATTAGCATTTCAAACACTGTTGCCTGTGACAGGTGAGTTCAGGAAGATTAGGAGGTAGACAAATTCTGTTTTTTGTTTTCTTTTTTAATGCCAGGCTCAGTATGTAAACATTAACTGTTTGAACATAGTATTCAGCATTACCCATTCATTTTTCATGAACTCATACAACATATCAAAGGGATATATGCTCCACTGCTTAGTTCTTCTTTCAAAATTACAGACAGACTCATTTTCCTCTATCAGCTAACCTGAAAGCTAGAGCTGTAGTTTAGTTGTAGGATTATCTCACAGCAGTGTGGACTTGGAAGATGATGCTGGAGTAGGAATACTCCTAGGCTCGCTTTGTCCCATGCATACAACTAGATAACTATCAAGTCATCCTAAATATCCCAGAAATTAACCTGAAGACCAGCACAACAAAACTTCACAACTAAAGGTAAAGAAGAGGCCACATCAAAGGAGGTAAGAAGTGCTGAGACATGATTTGGGAAAGAAATGGATTGTGGCCACTACAGTGGGGAGGGAGCCATGGTCAAGAGAGGGGCAAGAGACAGACAGCAGGCAGGGGAGCACAGAGAGAAAATGAACCTCCATAGCAATTGGCTTAGAAAGCAAGAGGGCCTGAATTTCAAATTTTGTGAATTCTTGAAACAAGTAGGGCTTAAAGGCCAGCAGGAGTATCTGAATATAGCCTGGAAGACATTGCACTACTCTTTGAGAGAAGGCAAGGAAACAACCCATGGACATACAGTGTAGATCTGAAAAGCACCTGGGGCACACGGTGGGGAGGTTATTCATTCATCTTGGAGTGTGTCTCAGAGAGACACAAAGGATCTTGATTGTGCCATTTCCTTCCCTGCCCCTCAGCAAAAGCACAGAGCCACCTGTGGGAACCAACGCAGTGCCAACACTCACTACATAACTTGATTATGCCAAGCCCTGCCCTCCCATGCTGGAAACTTCTCCCAGTCATGCTTGCCTCAGTTCTGATGTGGGGGGCCCCCTCCCCCTAGAAGGCTGGCTCAAATCCCTGCTTACACTGCATCTCCTGGCTTGGCAGTTTTGTGGAGCCCTGGTTCTGGTGGTAGTGATGGCAGGTCTCATTTCACATGCAGACTAGAGCACGCCTTGCTAAAATGCACCGCATTCAGGCCAGGGACCAAATACTTCTCACAACAGGCAAAGAGAGCCTCTGCAGATGACTAGCCTAATGGATAAAGCAGAGAGGACACAACAGCAGAGTGCATGCAGCACACACTGGAGACTCTCCTGGAAGCACTAGGCCCTGAGGAATAGGGGACACTACACTGAAGAGCACTACAGGACCTCTTCTTCATGAAGCCATTACCATAAAAAGAAACAGGTACAGAGACTTAGACAAAATGAGCATTCAGAAAAATTTATCCTAAAGGAAAAACAGGACAAGGCCATGGCCAGAGATCTGAGGGATACAGATGTAAGTAACATACCTGATGGGAGTATTTAAAACAACAATTATAAGGATACTCACTGGATTTGAGAAAATACTCAGTGAGACTCTTAACATAGAGATAAAAAAGAACCAATCAGAGATGAAGAGTGCAATTAATAACTTCAGTAACATGCTTGATGCAATAGGCTGGAAGAAGCAGAGGAATGGATTAATGACTTAGAAGACAGAGTAATATAAAGTAATCAAGATGACCAAGAGAGAGAAAAGAATTATGCAAAATGAGAACAGACTTAGGGAACTCAGTGACTTTATCAAACATAATTTCATATTACAGAAGTCCCAGAAGAAGAGAGTAAAAAGGGGGCAGAAAAGTTATTTGAAGAAATAATAGCTGAAAACTTCCCTAATCTGGGGAAAGAAATAGATATTCATATCTAGAAGGCAAGGAGAACCCCCAACAAAATCAACAAAAGCAGATCCACACCAAGACATATTGTAATTAAATTGGCAAAATATAGTGATAAAGAAAAAATTTTAAAGTGACAAGACAAAAGAAGATAGTAACCTTACAAGGGAAACCCCATAGGGCTAGCAGGGGATTTTTCAGCAGAAACTTTCCAAGCCAGAGGGAATGGCATGATATATTCAAAGTGCTGAATGGTGGAGTGGGGGGCACTTGGCTGGCTCAATTGGTAGAACATGTGACTCTCAGGGTCATGAGTTCAAGTCCCACATTGGGCATAGAGCTTACTTAAAAAAAAAAGTCATTCTCTTCAAAGTGCTGCATGGAAAAAATCTGTAGCCAAGAATACTCTATCTAGCAAGGCTATCATTCAGAATTGAAGGAGAGATAAAGAGTTTCCCAGAGAAACAAAAACTAAAGGAGTTCATAATTACTAAACCAGCCCTACAAGAAATATTTAAGGGGACTCTTTGAGTGGAAAGGAAGACCAAAACTGACAGTATGAAGGTAGGAAACACAAAAGCAGTAAAAATTATTATTTCTATAAAAAAATCAGTCAAAGAACTCACAAAATAAAAGGAATGTGACAACATATACCTAAAACATGGGGAGGAGAGGAGTAAAGAATGGGTTCACACTTAAACAACCATCAACTTAATACAGACTGCTATATGCAGAAGAGGTTATATATAAACCTAATGGTAACCATATATCAAAACCCAATAAATATGCAAAGAATAAAGAGAAAGAAATCCAAACAATCACTAAAGAAAATCAGCAAACCATGAGAGAAAAAGAAGAAAGGCTGAGAGAAAATCTTCAGAAACAACCATAAAACAAATAATAAAATGACAATAAATACACATTTATCAATAATTACTTTGATTATAAATGGCTAAATACTCCAATCAAAAGACACAGGGTGACACAATGATAAAAAAAAAAAACAAGACTCATCTATGTTGCTGCCTAAGAGACTCATTTTAGACCTAGAGACACCTGAAGATTGAAAGAAAGGAGATGGGGAAACATCTAACATGCAAATGTATGTCAAAGAAAGCAGAGTAGCAATACTTATATTAGACAAAATAGACTCTAAAAGAAAGGCTATAACAGGAGACAAAATACTGTTTTACTATAATAATAATAATAAAGGAGACAATTCAACAAGAGGTAACAATTGTAAATATTTATGCACCCAACATAGAAGCAACCAAATACATAAAAACAATTAATAACAAATATAAAGGAATTAATCGATAATGACACAATAATAGTAGGGACCTTAACACTCCACTTATATCAGTGGCTATATCACCTAATTGGAAAATCAATAAGGAACAATGGCTTTGAATGACACACTGGACTAGATAGATCTAACAGATATATTCAGAACATCCCATCCTAAAACAGCAGAATACACATTCTTTTCAAGTGCACATGGAACACTCTCCAGAAAAGATAACATATTAGCCCACAAAACAAGCCTCAATAAATTCAAGAAGATCAAAGTCATACCATGCATTTTTTTTCTAACCACAACACTATGAAACTAGAAGTCAATCAAAAGAAAAATCTGGAAAGACCACAATAAATACATTAGAGTTAATACTAAACAATGAGTGGGTCAACCAGGAAATAAAAGGATAAAAAACTATGTGGAAACAAATGAAAATGAAAACACAATGGTCCAAAACCTTCGGGATACAGCAAAAGCAGTTCTAAGAGGGAGGTTTATAGCAATACAGGCTTATCTCAAGAAACAATAAAAATTTCAAATAAACAACCTAGCCTTATACATAAAGGAGCTAGAAAAAGAACAAACAAAACCTAAAACCAGAAGGAAATAATAAATATTAGAGCAGAAATAAATTACATAAAAAAAATAATAGAACAGCTCAATGAAACCAAGAGCTAGTTCTCTGATAAAATCAGTAAAATTAATAAACCTCTAACCAGACTTACCAAGGAAAAAAAATCAGGAAATAAAATAAATAAAATCACAAATGAGAATGGAGAAATAACAACCAATACCACAGAAATACAATTACTATAAAAAAAACTATATGCCAACAAACTGGACAATCTAGAAGAAATGGATAAATTCCTAGAAACATATGAACTACCAAAACTGAAACAGGAATAGAAAATTTGAACAGACCAATAACAACCAAAAAATTAAATCAGTAATAAAAAAAACTTCCAACAAAAAAAAATTCAGGACCAGATAGCTTCATGGGAGAATTCTACCAAACATTTAAAGAAGAGTTAACACCTATTCTCAAACTATTTCAAGAAATTAAAAAGGAAGGAAAACTTCAAAAATCCTCAACAAAACACTAGCAAACCAAATCCAACAATACATTAAAAAGATCATTCACCATGCTCAAGTAGGATTTATTCCTGGGTTCAAGGTTGGTTTAATATTTGAAAATCAATCAATGTGATACATCACATGAATAAGGCAAAGGATAAGAACCATATGATCATTTCAATAGATACAGAAAAAGCATGTGACAAAGTACAACACCCATTCGTGATAAAAACCCTCAATAAAGTAGTTTTAGAAGTAACATACCTCAACATAATAAAGGCCATATAAGAAAAACTCACAGCTAACATCATCCCTAATGGGGAAAAACAGACATTTTCCCCTAAGGTCAGCAACAAGACAAAGATGTCCACTTCCACCACTTTTTTCTTAAGATTTTATTTTTAAGTAACCTCTACACCCAACGTGGGACTCAAACTCACAACTCCAAGATTAAGAGTTGCAGGTTCCACCAACTGAGCCAGTCAGGTACCCTTGCCACTTTTATTCAACATTGTACTGGAAGTCCTAGCCACACCAATCAGACAACAACAACAAAAAAATAAGACATCCAAATCAGCAAGGAAGAAGTAAAACTTTCACTCTTTGCAGATGATATGACACTATATATAGAAAACCCAAAAGACTCCACCAAAAAACTGCTAGAAATGATAAATGAATTCAGTAAAGTCACAGGATACAACATCAATGTACATAAATCTGTTGCATTTCTATACAACAAGAATGAGCAGCAGAACACTGAAACTGGTGCAGCCACTTTGGAAAACAGTATGGACTTTTCTCAAAAAGTTAAAAATAGAGGGGTACCTGGGTGGCACAGTTGGTTAAGTGTCTGACTCTTGATTTCAGCTCAGGTCACAATCTCAGTATTTTGAGATCAAGCCCTCCAGTGGGCTATGCACTGACAGCATGGAGCCTACCCGGGATTTTCTCTGTCTCTCTGCCACTGCCCCACTTGCACACAAACACACACACACTCTCTCTCAAAATAAATAAATAAACTTAAAAACAAGTTAAAAATAGAACTACCCTATGATCCATTGATCACATTACCAGGTACTTACCCAAAGAATACAAAAGACTAATTCAAAGGCAGACACACACCCCTGTGTTTATAGCAGCATTATTTAAAATAGTCAAATTATGAAAAGAGCCCAAATATCTATCGACTAATGAATGGATAAAGAAGATGTGAAATATTATTCAGCCATAAAGAAGAATGAAATCTTGCCATTTGCTATGACATGGATGGAGCTAAAGAGTATAATGCTAAGTGAAATAAGTCAGTCAGAGAAAGACAGTATACCATATGATTTCACTCATATTTGGAATTAAGAAACAAAGTAAGTGGTCAAAAGGGGGAAAAAGAAAGAAAGATAAATCAAGGAACAGACTCTTAATTATAGAGAACTAATGGTTACCAGAGGGGAAAGGGAGGGATGGGTTAAATAGGTGATGGAGGATTACTTGTTGTGATGACCACCAGGTGATGTATGGAATTACTGAATCACTATACTGGACACCTGATACCATTTCAACTCTATGTTAACTAACTGGAATTAAATTTTTAAAAAGACTATCCTGGGGTGCTTGGGTCACTCAGTGTTTAAGCATCTGACTTTGGCTCAGGTCATGATCTCATGGTCCGTGGGTTCAAGCCCCGCATCAGGCTCTGCGCTCTCTCTCTCTCAAAAATAAGCATTAAAAAAAAATAAGACTATCTCAAGGAAATAAAAAAATAAGCCTCACAGAATAGTACTTCACCACCCCTATGACCCACATATACCCATCTTCTTCCTCTCCCATTAGGCAACTGTAGCCACAAAAACAAGAACTGTGTACAACTCAAACAGTTACATAAGCACCTAAGGGGAAACATCTGGAGCGCCAATGGGAAGGCACAGAGTAGGCACTAGAATGGGATTGAACTGAGGTTCTGAAAGCTATGGTACCTATTACCTCACCATCCTTGCCATCACCACTGTCCCATGTGCTACAAAGAACTTAATTTGAGCATCTCTTCTCAGAAATTAATCCACAGGTACACTTATAACCAGAAAGGAAAAAAAAAGATCACTGTAGGATAACTTGAAGCTGATGGTCAATGATTTTGATTGTGTCCCATATGATGGAAATTAGATAGAAGGAGTACTAGATTTAGAATTTGGAAACCATGGGTTATAGTCTCCACTTTGTCTGTAACTATGAGACCATGGCTAAATCATCTGGCATCTCTGGGTCTTAGTTTTCTCATTTATAAAATGAGTTGATTGGACAAAATGATCTCTAATGTATTTGCCAGTTCTAAAATTCTATTAGTTTATGATAAGGTTAGAAACCTTAGTTCTTATGCTTAGAACTAGGAAAGCATGGTTTATATTACAGTCCCAACTGGAGAACATTAAAAAATATAGATGCCAGGCCCCACCCCAGGTCCTTACAAGGCTTGGGAATTGACTTAGAAAGTTCCTCAGAAGGTCCTGATGAGGAACCAGAACTGGAACCACTGGTCTTAAGCTAAGAGAATGGAATGGACTGTATGACCAAAAGGATAACAAAGAACTGGCTGGGTGAACCTGAGAGGTAATCAGGAATTGACATTCTGTGGGGATAATTAGTATTCACATTATTGAATGGAGACATGTTTATTTAATCTGCAAATGATAGTAAATTTGGGAGGGGAATCAGTATTCCAAACAATTTTAGAGACTGAAGGAGTAGTTGGAAACCAATAGCATAAAGATCAAAGACGGAAGACCTAATATAGTGCCCTGGAGAAGAAAGAAAAGCCTCATAGAGATGAAGTTAGCAAGGCTGTCAGTCAGAAAAACACCAAAGCATCAGAGTGGATAACAAATTGACCAGCAGCTAGAACATCAGCACTGGACCTAGGGATAGAAGTAGGAATTGAATAAGGCCATCCTAACTTTGTACGGTTCTAAAATGCAAGAATTTCAATTACAACAGTTTAGTTGAATAACACCAGTCCTTCAAGAACAGAGTTCAAATTTCTTGCCATGGTAGAGTAAAAGTGTGAGTAACTGCATAAGGTACAATTTTTTTTTCACTGCTAGCTCTTCATTGCACAAACTGCAATGTAAATAACACACGTGCATCATGATCGGTGACAAATCACATCACTTCTTTCTAAGTTCTGTTGTTGATTGGTCACTACGCGTCTGTTATCCAGTTCACACACAAACAACCAAGTGTCTAGTAGGGTTGTGTCCTTGTCTTCCAGTGATAAACCCAAAAAGGGACAGTGGAAAAAGGGAACCAGCCAACAAAGATGAACGTGCAGCAAAGAAACAGCAAGTAGTAACCCTGGACTGTAAGCAGAGGTATAGAAGAAATAGTGAGCTGTGGGGTTGTTGACACTGCTGCTATTTGAGAGGCTCTAGATATGCACCAGAGGAACTTTGTGAGGGCAAAGCAATCAGCATAAATGAGGAAAGCAGTTGTGATGAAAAGTATGAAAATGTCCTGGGGGAAGTGATGCTGGGAAAAAAACTTTCACATTAAAGGAACTCTTGGAGCTGTTTCATGACATTGAAAGCACAAAAGATAAAGTGTTGGAAGCTGATCCAAAGTTAGAAAGGAGTGTGACAATTCACCAAGGCATAGAAAGGGTATTTGCCCAGTATTGAAAGTTATATGACAAGAAGGCGGCAAGCACTGTTCAAACTACTCTTAGATAAGTTTTTTACAAAGAAATAAAAATACTTTAATTCTTCATGTTTTAAATTACAGTATCTAGCAAGTTTGATTGTTTTCATTTCTCTACATGTTTATAACAAGGAGGAATACTTTTTTAAATGATACACAGTTATGTATCATAATTTTTCCATTGATTATTCAGATCATATGATATATTCTCAGCTTGAATCATGATTTTTACAGTCTCACACTACCATTCAAAGCAAAAACTGCTGGTATTTAGGACTCATGGGGTGAGTTTCTAATTATGCTCAGGACTTTGGTTTAGATGTTACAACCGAGGACTGACATGGAGAACCTGAAGAAGGCAAAAGCAGTTAAGAGGCTAAAAAAGCAGCCAAAGGAAAATGTGTAAGGGAAGTGAGCGATTTCTGTAACTAAAAAGAAGGCTCATGTGGTAATTTAACTATGGCTGATCTTCAGTGACTTTTGCCTAAGGAATGCTGACTAGTTGTTATACACCTCCACTACAGACTGAGCAAATGAAAAACAATTTTAAATTCAATTTAATGGACCTGGGTTAACTGAAGAATGAACTTACAGTGAAAAAGGTACCATATATCAGAACATGTTACAAAGAGAGCTGTGTAATTTTCTTTATTTTCTTTCTGGAAGTCCTAAAATATGGAATCAGTTCTTATCCATCTGGAATGATTTAAGTTTTGAAGAAAGGCAATGGAAGATGGACTGTGTAACCTTTCAAGGTCTCCGCCAGAGCTAAAATGGTATTTTTTTTTTAACCACTGTGGGACTTTATCTTACCCTAAGCTGCCAATTATTTCTGAGCACCGTACTTAAATTGTTCCTTGCTTTGTACCATCGGCTTTCTTTGTCCCAGATCCTCTCTAGTTAAAGGGCATTATAGAGTGGAACTCTGATGGGAAAGTAAAGCTGCAGAACAACCTGTCTTCCATGAGGCTCTATGATGGAGACTGTAGTAGCTTTGATCTACACAGCTCCCGCAACATCAGTGCATCCATATAAATCGCCCTAATGCCTGGAACACATCTTGGCTGCTACTGCTGCTGCTGCTATTCCTGCATTCTGTGTACTGAGACCAGCATTGCTCCAGAGCTCTGGCTTGGGTTTGAAGCATGGACACTCATTACAAAAATCCATTGCCAAGCCACTCTTATGAACACCCTCCAAGACAAGGCATTTACAATGAGGACAAATAGGGACCTTTTGTACTCTCTTCCATACTGACAATAGTTAAACTATAATCCAGACAACTGTTGCCACAAGAAATCCACAATCTCTTCACTACTAAGAATTATTAGTGCTACCAGGTGAGAGAATACTTGACCTGTTCTCTGTTCTCCCCTTCTCTGACCTCCATTTATATATTAGCTCTGCTCAACTTCAGACACACTCCAATATTCTTCAGGCGATGGCTCTATAATATAATCTCTAATACAGTGCAATGTCTTATCCCTGCATTCTTCTCGCAATTACTAGACTTCCAGAAAGAAAAGATGTGAGAGACAAAACCCAAACCTTGACGGCACATAACTCCCAATAAAATTAAGTATGAGAGATACAGAAGCTCATTAAACTATAAGTCACTTGAGGATAAGGTGTCTACCATTAAAAAAACCCAGTTGGGAACAGAATATTTGCCTCTGTTAAATCTGGATTTAAAAATAGAGACTACAAATATTCTCCATTAATAAGTCTCATACCAGAGCTGAAATTTGTTCTTTCATCATGCTTCTAACTGGAGAATTGCTCCTACAGCAGAAATATCCTATTTTGGATGGGCATTCCTGAGTATGACAGATTTATTTATTTATTTATTTTTACTTATCTGCACCAATTTTTATTTTTATTTTAAATGTGCAATTTTTATATAGTACAAATATTTTTGTATAGTTTTTTGGCATTGTATAAGTTCTTTTTTTGCTAAAGTATAATTGACATTAGTTTTGGGTATATATCATAGTGATAATATATTTACATATATTATGAAATGATCCCCACAGTAGATAGATTATTTAATGAGGAAGTTGTAAATTCTGAAAAGAAAAAAAAAACTTACAATAAGATTACTTAAATTTTCATTTAAATTTAATGTTGACATTAACATGTCACCAAACACTTTCAGAGTTTAACAAAGAAATGTCTCAGTCTATTTCCTATCACATGTGTATAATCTTGCTTCATCTTCTGATACAGGCATCTCTATCTTTAAAGATAAAATATTTAAATATTGATCAGGTAATTCATTCTTTCACAAGCTCACAAAAGATTCCACAAGGAGGATAGGAGAACAAGATTGCCTGAAAATTACCATAAACTGAAATAAAATAATAACTACTATCATCTGGCCTCTTTTTAGATCAAATTTGATTGTTTTTAACTAAGAGAATAGAATGCAACAGTTTTAGAAATAAAAGAACTTCTTCTTTAGGAGAAGGAGTTCTATAGAGTTGCTTTAGATTTTACAGTGCTGGCCAATAGAACTTTCTGCATTAATGGAAATGTTCTGTATCTATACTACCTGATACAGAAGGTACTAATCATTTGAGGTTTGATGCAACTTGAAATGTGGCTAATGCTACTGTGGAACTGAATGTTTATTTAAATACCCACATATGTTTAGTGGCTCATACAATGCAGATGTAAAACCAAGGTTCCCAAATCTAGCTACAGAATGGAATCATCAGGGTAGCCTAAAACATACCCATTCCTCTAGACCTATTTTCTATTGATTCTCACTTAATAGGTCTGAGTAGGGACCATCATTGTTTCTGTTGCTGTGTTTTTTTTAAGTTCTCTAGGTGGTTTTTTTTTTATTTTATTATTATTTTTTTATAGCAGTTCATGTTTGTGGCAAAATTAAGAGAAAGGTACAGAGATTTCCCATATACCTGCTGCCTGCCTCCCTCCAGAGGCACAGCCTCCCCGGTTATCAACAAGCCCAAGTAGTATACTTGTTACAGTTGATGAACGTATATTGATATGTCATAATCACCTATATTTGTCTATAGTTTACATTAGTATTCACTATGGGTATTGTATATTGTATGGGTTTAGAGAAATGTATGATGACATGTATCTATCACTGCAATACCATACAGAGTATTTTCATTGCCCTTAAAATCCTTTGTGCTCTGCCTTTTCATCCTTTATTCCACCCAAACCTGAGCAACCACTGATCTTTTTACTGTCCCCATAGTTTTGCCTTTTCAAGACTGCCATATATTTGGAATCATACAGTATGCAGCCTTTTCAGATAGGCTTCTGTCATTTAGTAATATACATTTAAGTTTCCTTCATGTCTTTTCATGTCTTACTAGCTCATTTCTTTTTAGCACTGAATAATATTCCATTATCTGGATGTACCACAGTTTATTAATCCATTCACCTAAGGAAAGACATCTTGGTTGCTTCAAATTTTGGCAATTATGAGCAAAGCTGCTCATAATTGTAAATATCCAAGTGCAGGTTTTTGTGTGGGCATAAGTTTTCAACTCCTTTGGGTAAATATCAAGGATTGCAACTGCTGGATCATGTGGTAAGAGAACATTTTATTGCATAATAAACCCAAAACTGTCTTCCAAAGTGGTTGCACCATTTTATATTCCCACCAGCAATGAAATAGAGTTTCTGTTGCTCACATCCTCACCAGTGTTTGGTATTGTTAGTGTCTGGATTTTGGCCACTGTAATAGGTATGTACTCGTATTTCATTGTTGTTTTAATTTGTATTTCCCTGATGACATATGATGTAGAGCATCTTTTCATATGCTTATTTGTTTTCTGTATACTACTTTGGTGAGCTATCTGTTAAGGTCTTTGGCTTTTTTTTTTTTTTTTTTTTTTAATGTAAGCTCTACACTCAATGGGGGCTTGAACTCACAACCCCAAGATCATGAGTCGCATGCTCTACCAACTGAGCCAGCTAGGTGTCCCTTTGACTCATTTTAAAAAATTGAGTTGTTTTTTATTGTTGAGTTTGAAGAATTCCTTATACACTTTGAATAACAGTTCTTTATCAGATGTGTTTGTTAAGTATTTTGCAAACATTTTTTCCCAGTCTGTGGCTTCTTTTCTCATTCTTTTGATATTGTCTTTTATAGAGTACAAGCCTTTCACTTCAATAAAGTCCAGCTTATTTTTTCTTTCATGGATTCTGCCTTTGGTGTTTTATCTAAAACACTATACCCACATTTATCCAGGTTTTCCCCTATGAAATTTTTTTGAGGGCGGATAGGGGTAGAGAAAGAGGGAGAGAGAGAATCTTAAGCAGTGTTCAAAAAAGATATTGGTCTGTAGTTTTCTTGTAATAGCTTTGTCTGGTTTTGGTAGTAGGGTAATGCTGGCCTCATAAAATGAGGTAGTATTTCCTCTGCTTCTAACCACTGAAAGAGATTATAGAAAATTAGTATAGTTTCTTCCTTAAATGTTTGATTGAATTCACCAGTAAACCTATCTGAGCCTGATGCTTTCTGTTTTGGAAGGTTGTTAATTATTCAATTTCTTTAACAGATATAGATTGTTCAGATTATCTATTTCTTTTTGTGTGAGTTTCTGCTAACTGTATCTTTCAAGAAATTGTCCATTTCATCTAGGTTATCAAATTTATGGGCACAGAGTTCTTTATAGTATTACTTATTATCCTTTTAATGTCCAAAGACATAGATTAATCATAACAGAAATAAGAAGCCATCAGTATTACAAAATTATATCTCTGAAATTTTCTGATTTTATTTCTGATATTATTTTAATATTATTTTTGATATTAGATATTATATCTGATATTATTTATTTTTTATTTTTTATTTCTGATATTTTTCTTATATTTATTTTTTCTGATTTTATTTATTTCTGATATTTTAAAATTTTATCTCTGATATTATTAATCTATGTCTTCATTCTTCTTTTTTCTTAGCCTAGTAAAAGCTTACCAATTTTATTGGATCTTTTCAAAGAGCTACGTTTTGGTTTTGTTGATTTCTCTTTTGATTCTTGTTTTCAATTTCATTTATTTCCATTCTAATTTTTATTATTTCTTTTTTTCTGCTTACTTTGGACTTAATTTGTTCTCTTATCTAGTTTCCTCTGGTGGAAACTTAGATGATTGATTTTAGATTTTTCTTATTATCTAATAAGTACATTCAATGCTATAAATTTCCCAGTAAGCAGTGATTTTACTATATCCTACAAATTTTGAAAAACTGCTTTTTCATTTTTATTTATTTAAAATTTAAAAAATCTCTTGAGATTAGTTCCTTGATCCACTACTATTTACAAGTGTGTGGTTTAGAGTGTCTGACTGGCTCAGTCAGAACATGTGACTATTGATTTTGAAGTCATGTGTTCCAGCCCCATGTCGTAGAGCCTACTTAAAAAAAAAAAAAAAGCATGTTGGGGTTATCTGGGTGGCTCAGTTGGTTAAACATCTGACTTTTGGTTTCAGCTCTTGCTTTCATGATCTCACTACTTGTGAGTTCAAGCCCTGCATCAGGCTCTGTGCTGATAGTGCAGAGCCTGCTTGGGATTCTCTCTCCCCGCCCCTCCTCTGCTCACTCTCTTTCTCTCTCTCTCAAAATAAATAAATAAGCTTTAAAAAAGTGTGTTGCTTCATCTCTACATATTATGGGATTTTCTATTAGTCTATTATTGATTTCTAGTTTAATTCCATTGTTTTTTGAGAGTAGACTGTAGGATTCCTATTCTTTTAAGGTCTGTCCTATGGCCCAGAATGTGGTCTATCTTGATGAGTGTCTCATGTGAACTTGAGAAAAATGTGCATTGTTTTTAATGGGTTTAGTAATATATAGATGTGCATTATATCCAGTTGATTGATAATGTTATTGAGTTTAACAATGTCCTTTACTGAGTTTTTACCTTCTGGATCTCTCCATTTCTGATAGAAGTGTGTTGAAGTCTCCAACTATGACAGTGGGGTTACTATTTTTCTTTGCATTTGTATTAGTTTTTACCTCACACAGTTTGATACTCTGTTGTAAGGTGCATACATGTTAATGATTGCTAGGTCTTTTTGAAAAACTGGCCCCTTTATCATTATGTAATGCCCTTCATTATCCTTGATAACTGTGCTTTGAAGTCTATTTTGTCTTATTACAGCTACTCCTGCTTTCTTTTGATTTGTGTTAGCCTGCATATTTTTTCCATCCATTTACTTTTAATCTATATGTGTCTATATTTAAAGTGGGTTTCTTGTAAACATGATATATTTGGGCATCGTTTCATGGTCCACTCTGACAGTGTCTTTTAATTCGAGCATTTTTAGACGACTGATATTCAAAGTAATTACTGATATAGTTGGATTAATATCTACCATATTTGTTACCGTTTTCTATTTGGTGCTCTTGTTCTTTGCTTCTATTTTTGTTTCTACTCTTTATGTCTTTTGTGGTTTTAACTAAACATTTATAGGATTCCATTTTTTTCCTTCTTATGATATCAGTTACACTGTTTTTACTTTTCTTAGTGGTTGCCCCAGAGAATGCAATATACAATGACAACTAATCCGAATCCACTCTCAAATAACAGTATCACTTCTTGGGTAGTACCATAAAACAAAATAACCCTAATTCCTCCTTCTTGTCTCTTGTATCATTGTTGTCATTCATTTCACTTATATTTAAGTATACACAATCAAATACACTGTTACCTGTTAGATCAATTAAGAGTAAGAAAAATAAAAGTACTTTTTCCTTCTTTGATGGTCTTTCTTTATGTAGATATCAATTTCTTACCCACTTCATTTTCCTTCTCTCTAAAGGACTTTTAACATTTCTTGCAAGGCAGGTCTACTGACAACAAATTTCCTTAATTTTTGTTTAACTGAAAAAGTTTTTATTTCTCTTTCACTTTTGAAGGAAATCTCATAGAACACAGAAATTTGGGTTGGTGAGGGTTTTTTCCTCTACCCTACTCTCTTCTTAGTCTTATGGTTTCTTAGAAGTTGGTTTAATTCTTATCTTTGTTCTTCTTTTTTCAGGATCTTTTATCTTTGATTTTCTGTACTTTGAAAGCAATATGCCTAAGCATAGAGGGGGGTTTTGACATTTCTTCTGTTTGGTGTTTTCTGAGTTTTCTGGATCTGTGTTTTGGTGTTTGACATTAATTTGGGGAAAATTTTCAGTCATTATGGTTTCAAATATTTCTTCTATTCTTTTCTTCTTTCCTGGTATTACCATTATGCATATGTTTACATCTTTTTGGTTGTCCCGTAGTCCTTGGTTAGTCTGTTCTGTTTTTCACAGTCTTTTTTGTCTTTGCTTTTCAGTTTTAGAAGTTTCTATTTTGAAATTCTCAAGGTCCTCAGAGGATCTCTCCTTAGCCATGTCCAGTCTACTAATAAACATTTCAAAGGCACTCTTCATTTCTGTTACAATGTTTTTTTATCTCTAACATTTCTTTTTGGTTCTTTCCTAGGATTTCTCTCTCTCTGTTTACATTGCCCATCTGTTTTTGTATGCTGAGTCCTTTATCCATAAGCCCTTAGCATAAAAATTGCATTTGTTTTAAATTCCCATTATGATAATTCCATCATCCCTGCTATGTCTGGTTTTTTTTTTTCTTTTAACTTTATTTATTTATTTTTTTTAATTAATTAATTAATTTATTTATTTTTTAATATATGAAATTTACTGTCAAATTGGTTTCCATACAACACCCAGTGCTCATCCCAAAAGGTGCCCTCCTCAATACCCATCACCCACCCTGCCCTCCCTCCCACCCCCCATCAACCCTCAGTTTGTTCTCAGTTTTTAACAGTCTCTTATGCTTTGGCTCTCTCCCACTCTAACCTCTTTTTTTTTTTTTTGTCTGGTTTTGATGCAAGCTTGCTCTGTCTTTTCAAATTGTGCTTATAGCCTTTTAGTATGCCTTGCAACTTTGTTTGGACATGTTTCCTGGACATGATGTACTGGTATAGGAAACTGCTGTAAATAGGACTTTAGTAATGTGGTGGTAAGGTGAGGCCGAAAGGGAAGAGTGCCATAGTCCTATGATTAGGTCTCAGTCTCTTCATAAGCCTATGTCTTATAACTTCACAATCATTTCTCAGTTTTCTTTTCTTCCCCTTTAGGTGGGACAGAACGGCTAAAGTGGGCTAGAATTCGTTATTTCCTTTCTCCCAGGCCAGTTAGGCTCTGATAATATCCCCAGAAGATTAGGCTCTGGTTAACTAGTTTCTCCCGAGGGGTTGGCCTTATGAAGAAAAACAGAGTGCTCTGGTATATTTCAAAATAGCACCTTTCTCCTTCCCCTGCAGAAAGCATGAGGGGATTTTTCTCCAGTATTTACTATGGATTATGTAGGAGTTCCCAGTGGCAAATCTCACAATTTCATGGGGGTCCTCTTACGACTGGGTTCTCCTGGAGATTTTAATGTTCATAGTTGTTCACGCTGAACTTCCAGGAATTTGTCAATTACGGTTCAAGTTTTTCAATCCTGGCATTGGTTCCCTTGGCAGTTTCTGTTCACTCATTCATGAGTCTCTGCTCTGGTGAGCTGCAACTGCCTGTATTCATCTATCTCTCCAATCTTGGGGGCAGTGGTTTGTCCTATGTCCTCTCCTCTCTTTTGGATCCAAGAAGAGTTGAGTTTTCAGTCTTTTCAGCTTTTTACTTGTTAGGACAGGACAACTTCCAAGTTCCTTAAATGTGGAATAGGAAACTCCAAGTATCCTCAGGTGACTTTTTATTGTGTTGCCAGAGTTTAAGAACCAAAGCTGTAGAATTCTGCAACTCAAGGTGTTTTGCTTCACCTGATAGCTTGTTAAAAATGCAGAATCCCAGCTCCACCCCAGACCTGCTAAAATCAGCAACTACCTTTTAATAAGATCTCCAGATAATTTACTTGCACATCAAAGTTTGAGAATCACTGATTTTGAACTATATTGTCAACCGAGGCTACACATTAGAATGTGGAGACCTTCTTTAAAAAAAAATGATACATGCACCAGCATTTCTTTAAAGCTCCAAGTGATTCCACTGTAGAGTTAATGTGAGAACCACTGAACTAGAATGCACAAACACAAATGAAGAATTGTGTGGGTATACTTTGGTCATGATGAATAGAAACGAAAAGAGAGGAGGGTTAGTCCCACTTTCAAGGGGAAAGACAAGAGGACCTACCTTAAGAAGAATCCTATTAGCACCAGAAGGAAAATGACCCTTATGATAACAAAGGCCTGGAGGGTTTTATCTGGTTCTCAAAGTAAAAAAAAAAAAAAAAAAAAAAATCAAACTGCTGTGCTTTACAGCATCTTTGCTCTATGTCTCTAGTCTCTAAAACTAGCCTTCATTTTCCTGTCCAATGGCTGCTCCTCTTTTAATTCATACCCAAAGATTACGCATGAGATTTCTCAAGAAAACATGTTTCTGGTTCTAGGAAAGTAGAATGGATTACCCTTAACAGAAATTCCCCACTGTCCAGTAAGGCTGTAAAGCATATATTCCTACCAGCACATTCTCTTGTGGATCATAGCATTCCCTTAAGGGTGCCTGCCGGTGACAACCTAGGATGCCAGAGCAGCCAATAGAACCTAGTTTTTCTCTGTATTAGAAACTGTCTCTTTGCCTATTGTTTCTCTTCTCCTAAATTTTGTTGATAAAGCTCTGCTGCCAGAGTGAGTAATTTTTTCCCCTGGGCTTGATTTCTGGTGGGGAGTTTTCTTAATTTCTTAATATTGTTGAAGTCTAACAATGGTAGTTTTCTCCCTATATTTAGAAGATGCTCAACAATGATGACAAAAAATATATTCCCTCTATTTCCATTCTTTACAGAAAAACCAGAATGGTCATACATAAGACAGGAAATATTCATTTCAGTCTACATGACTTCTGTTGCTACCAAACAACAATGACAACAACATGTTTCTCAAGTCTCATGAGATTAAGACTCCCATCTACCTCCAACAGGTCTTTAAAAATTTTTTTCTCCCCTATCTTTTGTGTGAAATATTTCCTCCATCATATTGGAGAGAATTTACCAGGTAATGTGATTAATAAAACTACATTTCCTTAACTGGTTCAACTTGGAAACAGAAGTGCTTTCCATACCAGTTCATCAGGGAGAAGAGAGTTATAGTTGCTTACTGATGGTATATGATCTTTAGCTGTTTCTTTCTCTATGGAATAGGGGTAAGACTTATCTCATTTTCAGTTCTGTTGTCAAGATTAAAGAGCTAATGGATACACAAGTGCCCATAAATTGCAAATTACTCTACAAAATTTAGATATGTTTATTAGTAGTTGTTTGGAAAAAATCATGTTTCCTGGAGGATGAGTGAAAAATAATTTCCAGGGCACCGTGAAGGCATTAAAGGAGAGACAGAGTTCTCTGATGGCAAATCTCTGTATAGTTGAATAAGGGTTCTATTTCTAGTTTCTTGTTAAAGGTTAGAGCCAACACTACACATTGCCTTTGACATTAGTTTCAAACAAGCCGACTGATCAGAGGCAATACACAAGTGATCCAACATTCAGGGAGGAGGGTGTCTGTCATGATTCTTAGGCTCTCCAGCTCACTTTAAGCACAACCCCCTGCAACCCCACTGCCATTCACACTGGCAGACACTGAGACTTGCACACTAAAGGGAAAAACAAGGGGTACTCTTTTAGATCTAATTATGGTGAGCCAGGATTTTCTATCCCTGGCAGCACAGCTGCTTTCTACCAGAAAACTGATGAGATGAGCTTGTGAGATGAGGGCTGATTCTGGCATCAGGAAGTTTGCCGTGATTTGAATGAAAGACTGTTTGCACTCCAAAGTTCTGCCCTGCCGTGAGATAGGCAGGCCTATTTCTATCCAGCTGTTATCCGCCATGCAAGATGACTTCACTTTCTAGAACACAGATAATCTCTGTGGACAACCTGCTGGCAACCAAGCACCAAAACGTCTGGGGAAATATATGAACTGGGGTTATCAAATGCTGGAAATAGGAAACAGACAATAATTCCCTTCCTCAGCTGTTAACAGTGTTTCTTCTCTCTTCACAACTTGCTTTTAAACAAATCCCAATTTCCCAACTTAATTAATTTCCTGATCCAGGGTTCAATCCAGAATCACAAGTTGTATTTCATTATCATGTCTCTTTATTCCCCTTTAATCTAGACCAGTTCTATAGTGTCTTTGTCTTTCATGACTTATTGAAGGTATTTTATAGAATGTTCCTTAATTTTTTAAAGGTTTTTAAAGCTTAAAGATTATTAAGATTTTTACCATTTTAACCATTTTTTTAAGTGATCACTTCAGGAGTGTTATGTATATTCACACTGTTGGACAACAAATCTCTAGAACTCCTTCCATCTTGCAAAACTGAAACTCTTAACTATTAAACAACAACTCTTAATCTGAGTCTGTCTGAGGCTTCTTTATGAGTAGATGGAGACATTTTTGACAGGAATTCTACAAAAGTAATATTGTGTCCTCAGTGCATCATATAAGGAGATCATGAGGTCAGTTTGTCCCATTATTGGTCATATTAACTTCAAACACTTGGTTAAGATGATAGCTGCCAGGTTTCTCTGTTGTAAAGTTGCTATTTTTTCTTTCCAATAAATACTTTGAGACTATGTAGATATCCTGTTTCTTATCAAATTTTCACCCATTAGTTTAGGACCCATTGATGATTCTTGGATAAATTAATTATTTTTGGTATTTGTCAACTGGTGGCATTTTCTAACTTTATCATTCCTTACTCATTTATTTATCTGGCATTCTACTATAAGGAGTTTTCTTTCTCCCCCATTAATTTATTCACTTATTTATTACATCATGATAAACACATGATTCTTATTTTATGGGTGATAACCTAATCCTACCATTATTTATTTTGATGCTAAAATAGTCCCAGATTTGACAAATGAGAATCTTAAGTGGTTCTTGAGTCTTTTTGACACGTCCTTATCATTATTTGAGCACTTTCTTACTCTGTGCCACAATAAAATGTCCCAGACTTGCCGTATCTGTTCTCTGCCCCAGCTTGGAATTAGCTATTTCCCCAGGGTATCCTATTTGTTTAATGAAGAATGATGGTATTTAAAAACTTATGTATGGGGCGCCTGGGTGGCGCAGTCGGTTAAGCGTCCGACTTCAGCCAGGTCACGATCTCGCGGTCCGTGAGTTCGAGCCCCGCGTCAGGCTCTGGGCTGATGGCTCGGAGCCTGGAGCCTGTTTCCGATTCTGTGTCTCCCTCTCTCTCTGCCCCTCCCCCGTTCATGCTCTGTCTCTCTCTGTCCCAAAAATAAATTAAAAATGTTGAAAAAAAAAAAATTAAAAAAAAAAAAAATAAAAACTTATGTCTGGGTGTTTTGTGCTCATTGTTACTGCTGTGATTTCTTTCAGACCATTGCAGTGATGGAGTTAAGAAAGTATGTTTGAGGGTGTATATTTATATACATTTAGACATCTATATATTAAAAATCATGAATCCACACTGATAACTTTAATTCTAACCTAATCCAATATCACAAGGTTCATTCCAGTCTTCATCCTTTCCATACATACAACTCCCTTTTCTGACAGTGAGAGACCTGGCTGATATTATTCTCATTTTTATTTCTGTGCTGAATCCCAGAAAGCACCAAAAGTTGTTTCAGAATTCTAAGTCATACAACATAAGACTGAACTCTTGATCTTTCATTCCAAATGGGCTCTAGCCAGTCTTTTAAATCTCAGTTGACAGCAACTCCATCCTTGTAGTTGCTCAAGCCAAAATCTTGGAGTCATCCTAATCTTCCCACCCCCCTCTTTTGTATCCCACCTATAATTCTGTCAGGAAATCCTGTCATTTCTATTCCCAGAATACTTCCAGAATCTGACTGCTTCCCATTACCTACACAGATACCAACCATCTGATCTAAGTCACTACCATTATCTTGGCTTGGATTTCTCCCAATGAGTCTCCTCACCCTTATCCTTGCCTCTTAATCAGTCTATTATGAACACAGAAGACTTAGTAGTCCTTTTAAAATGTCAGTCACTCTTCTCTAAAACCCTGCAATGACTTCTTACTTCACTCAGAGTACAAGTGAAAGTCAATGGCATAAAATGGCCCTACATGATCTGGCCCCCTATACCTTTCTGACTTAATCTCTTTTGTCTCCATCATCCAATTCCACTCCAGCCATGCTAGACTTCTTGCTGTTGGTCAAATACTCCAGTCACTCTCCCATTTAAGCTCCAGCTTAAAGGATCACTTCAATAATTACTTCACTTTGTATTTTAGCAGTATAGTTTGATTAAAGATTTCTGTAAAAAAAAATTGATGTTAACCCTATAGTAGCAATTTCAGCCAATGGATCTCATATTTATACTTCAGGTTAAATTCTCCCAAGGAGGAAGGTGTCATTACCAAAAATTTAGTAACACACCCATATCAGTGAGCCAAGGTGTTTCAAATAAAAGTCAAATAAAAGTTTCAGAGAAAACTGTATAGGTTTTATATATCCTATGTATATATCTATTTTCAGTAGTGGAAGGGGAATCTAATACGTTCATAAGATTCTGAAAGAAGCCTCTGGACAAAAAACAATTAAGAAACATGGTATTTGACTATTTAGTGTAACTCCTCTATTAATAATAAGCTTCCTAAGGACAGGAACTGTGTCTTTCCCATTATCAAATCTCACTGCCTGGCAAGCGGTAAATAATGTTTGTTGAACAAAAAATAAGTGAATGAATAAAGAATAAATAAATGAATGAATGAATGAATGACTACCATCTCAGCTCACACTCTCTCCTCTGTCTCCAGTTTTCTGAGGAGATGGCCACAGTAGCACATCAAGGACATCCAACTGATAATGATTCAGAAAGTGAAAAAGAATCACTCAATGAAGTTATTGCTAGATTTGGGTAGGGGAGTCTTCATAGGAGTGGGAAAGAAATATTAAAGACGGTAAAGACTTTTGGCTTTCTGTAGCCTTTTAAAGTTAAAATCCAGACCTTTATGGGGTTTTCTGGAGGCAAGAGACTACTGGGGGTTTGGAGCTTTTGTGTACTTCTGGGCACTAATAGGGGAGGCCCAGAATACAGGTTGTAAGAGCTTGCTCTAGGTCTGAGGTTTAAAGGTATAAGGTAATGATACTTTTATGCTCTCTTCTAAGTTCAATTAAGTTCACTAGGGTAGGAAAGGAGACAGAAATTCAAATAAGAGCCCTGTCTAGGAATAAACATTTATGGATTTATGATGTATCTTTCTGGAATCTAAATATATTAGTCAGGGCACAGAGGGTACTCCTCTAAAAGCATACCCTGAACTTTAAAGAGTTTTTGAAATTTTTAGTATATAATTTATGCACCACATTGGCCATAAAGATTCATTTCTAAGAGAACTATAGAGTTGATCAGGCTATGGTTGAGGACAATCTCTGGAATTGGCTGCATCTGTTCTGTTGAGGGAATTTTCTACCATGGATGGCTTGGCTATGAATTACCAGAAATACTCAAGAGGGCAGCAAGTTGCCTTCTGTCCCCACTTTGCACTCAGCAGAAAACCCAAGTGTTTACAGAACACAGTGAGTTGCCTAGAGATAATCAGTAACCAGAAGTTCTATAAAACCACAGTGATGGCTAACTTAAGAGGTGAAGCCTTCAAAGAACCTCTCCTCTAAATCAGACCCTACAAACTATGTTCCTGACTAAAGAATGGGGTATTTCAGACACAGAAAGCAAAAGGGAGACACATCAAACATGCATACAGTAGGGAAATCTTCCATTTACCTTTTATGCTGGACAAAAGAGCAGTAACTGGGACAGGTGTTGTCAAGGTCATACTTCATTATCAATGTTAAAAAAAATACTTCCCTGAGCACCTATGAGGTGCTTAGCCTGTGTTGGGTACAGTGTGTGTGGTGGGGTACTAAGTGAATAAGACGAGAGCCTATGTTCTTTAGTACACAAACACTATTAATTCTAATGTACATGAGAGATATACAGATACATACATATTTAGAAGAGCACATTACCTGGCTGGTGGCAGTGAGATCTGTTAGCTGTGCTTCATGTATCAAGAAAAAAAGGGAAGACAGGGGCACCTGGGTGGCTCAGTTGGTTGGGTGTCCGACTTCAACTCAGGTCATGATCTCACAGTCCGTGAGTTCGAGCCCTGCGTCGGGCTCTGTGCTGACAGCTTGGAGCCTGGAGCCTGCTTCACATTCTGTGTCTCCCTCTCTCTCTGCCCCTCCCCTGCTCACACTCTGTCTCTGCCTCTGTCTCTCAAAAATAAATAAAAACATAAAAATTAAAAAAAAAAAAAGGAAAAAAGGAAAGACAGTTGGGGACTTGCATGCTCAGCTAAGGAAAGCCTCTTATTCTTTTCTTTCTTTCCTTTGTTTCTTCTTAATATTTTATATCCTGGAGTGTTTTGAAAAAAGAATTGAAGGTGATCAGAACTGCTATCTGGAGAGATTCACTGGTTAGTAATGAAGTTTGTGGCAATGGGAACTGAGAGACAGAGCCAACAGATATTTAGGACATAAAATCAACAGGTTCAGGGAACTGACTAACTGCTGTGGGGATCAGCAAGAGGGATGAGTCAAAGATGACTTGGAAAATGCTGATGTCATATAAGAATAGGGTCCCCAGGAGAGAAACAAGAGGCTTGAGAGAAACAGATGATGTGAGGTTTTGAACGCACTGAAGTACTAGTGAAGCTACCTGGCAGGCTGTTGGAAATGTGGGACAGAGGCCCTGGGGAGAGGTCTGGATTGCTGAAGCCATAGATGTGAGAGTATTCTGCATTACAAATGAGAGCTGATGCCATGAAAATGGATGAGATCGCCAAGGGAGAGGGTTTAGAAGGAGGAGCGAAGAGGGTCAAGGGCAGAGCCTTAGGGAATGCTTGTATATAAAATGAGAAAAAGAGCCAGACAATGAAACCAAAGAAGTAGAGCAATAATGGGAGAATCAGCACATTCTCACAGAAAATAAAGGAGGAAAGAGGCTCGAGGAGCAGGAGGTCACAATGGCATGTGCTACAGAGGCCAGAGAGGATGGGACTTGGAGCAGTGCCAGTTGGGCCTTGGGGAGCAGTTTCACTGCCCTTCTGGTGGGATCACAAATCAGGTTTCAAGCACAAGGGTTAAAGAGGGAACAAATGTGTTGTTCAATTCATATCTGTGGGTGTCCATCTGTCTTTACTGCTTGCCTCTTCTTTTTCATTCCTGAACTCACCATCTGTCCACTTTCACTGCTATATGCAAGTTTCTGAAGCCTCTTCATTTTAAGGATTCAACAGATACTGACAAATATTGACAAAATTAATGAATATGTCCCTCCAGGAATCCCCGGGCTCCTAAAAGTGTTATTGCTTATCTAGATTTTGTTCCCTAGGCAAAGATATACTGAAGATAGGTGAAATGTAGTAGTTTATCTTCAAGGGCTATGACATCAGACAGATATGGGTTTAAATCCTTCCTCCCCTACCACTTACCAGCTCTGTGATTTTGATGAGTGTCAACTGTAAAAAGGATGTAGTAACAGTTCTCATTTCAAAGAGTTGATGTGAAGACTAAATGAGATAATGTACTTCATGCCTAGTATGTAGTAAGAGCTCAATAAATTGTATCTCTATTATGTCCCTGGGATATTATTATCGAGGGTTATTTATGGAAATATTTGTAATAATAATAATTTACCTTTAATAACACAATAGTTATTATAATACTTATTATTTATTTTAGAAAGAGAGAGAACATGAATGGGGGAGGGGAGTGAGGAAGAGAGAGAGAGAGAGAGAGAGAGAGAGAACATGAATGAATCTCAAGCAGGCCCCATACGCAGCACAAGAGCCCAACATGAGGCTTGATCTCATGACCCTGGGACCATGACCTGAGCTGAAATCAAGAATTGGATACCTAAAGGTGGGGGGTGGCTCAGCTGGTTAAGCATCTGATACTTGGTCTCGGCTCAGGTTAAGATCTTGCGGGTTGGTGAGTTCAAGCCCCACATTGGGCTATGCACTGTCAGTGTGGAGACTGCTGAGGATTCTCCCTCTCTCTATGTCCCTCCCCTGCTTGCGTGCTCTCTTTCTCTCAGAATAGGTAAGCAAAGTTAAAAAAAAAAAAAAAAACCCAAATAGTTAACCAACTAAGCCACCCAGGCACTCAGAAATAAGTTTTTATTATTGATAGAGATAATAAGGAACACAAAAGAAGCACTTAACATTGTTTCTGGCCTCACAGGCACCCAGTCTCATTAGAAGAGTCAAGGCTGACATAGATGAAGAAATCAAAGAACACCACCTGACTAGTGCTAGTGTGTGGTGTGATAATCTCTATAAGTGAAATAGAAAACTACGAAGAGGTAGAAATCACTGGGGACTCAAAACAGAGGTGGGATTAAGATGCTTTTTAAAAAGTTATAGTTTGGATTAAGATGTTTTGGTAGGACATGAATAAGGAGGAGAGGGATGAATGGAGGTGGGGGGGGAGACATGGAGAGAGAGGGAGGGAGAGAGAGGGAGAGGGAGGGAGGGATGAGAGAGAGAGAGAGAGAGAGAAAGAAAGAATATGAATATGAGAGTTCAGAAGATGGATGAGGGTGTAAATGCAGAAATACCTATGCAGATGCTGGGGTCACTTATGAAACCAGCATCCTGAATGTGGAGGATAAGTGATGGGGATTAATTGGACATGAGACTGGTTATGCAGGATAAAGCATGTTAAGACTTCAGTCTAGCAGCAATTCTCGGTATCTGGCAGAGCCTGGGCTGTTTGTTGCCAAGTCCGTTAAAGATTACATGGAGGTGGGCAGAAGGACCAGGTAGGTAGACTGGCTTCACATGGCAGAGTCAGATAGCAGAATGAAGTCTGATGCTCACACAGGGGTCCAGAGGACTAAATGCTTTATTGAATACAAGTCAGGGTTGGAAGAAGAAGACTCATTCCAGACTGAAGTTGCTACTAATGAAATAACAGGTCTGGATGTTGAGCTTTTAGATAACAGAACATCAGGGGAGCGGAGGAGAAGTGGGGCAGCAGATATCAGCGCCACAAGAAATATGTGTAGGTACACCAGTGAATAAATAATGGTGTGTGCATACTTCCAAAGACTTCTTGGTTACTACGGAGACACTAAATCTTCCTAAACACTGTAGACACCATCATTCTTTTGACACCTCTAAGTTTTGCAAAGCTACATGCTCTAATTACATTTAGTGAGACCCCATCTTAGAACTTAAGTATATTCAGCCATTTCAAGTCTATAACAGAAAATGGCATTAAATAATAAATTTTCCCTAGAAATTAAATAAGGCTAACCACTCTATTCACAAGTTAAAGTAAAACATAATGCATTTTGATATACTTTTTTTCAGATTCAGTGACCAACTTCCCAAACATCTGCATTGAAAAGATATAATGTTGAGAAGTACTGGGGGAAAAATTAAAGGAAATGCCTACTAATATTATTCACCAATCACAATTAATAGAATATATACTTTCAGGGCATATAAATTAATCCAAGTTTAACATAATAATCCTTTGGGTTTACCTAAAGCACTATGGGTTACTGATAAGTGATTATACTCTTTTTTTTTAAAGTTTAATTATTTTGAGAGAGAGGGAGAAAAAGAGAGAGAGAGAGAATGAATGAATGAATGAATGAATGAATAAGCGAGCAGGGGAGGGGCAGAGAGAGGAAAAAGAATCCCAAGCAGTCTCTGCACTATCAGCACAGAGCCCAATGATGGGCTTAAACTCATGAACCCTGAGATTATTACCCCAAGCAGAAGTTAAGAGTTGGATGCTTAACTGACTGAGCCACCCAGGGGCCCCAAGTGATTATATTCTTAAAAAGTTCATTCTCATAATGAAAACCACACATTGATTTTTTTTTTAAGTCAACAGTTTGCAACTTACATTGCTGACTTTTGAACTTTTCTCAAAAGCTGAAGTCAAGACTATCATTACTGGCAATACCTTAATTATGAAAAAAGTATATTCCAAAGTTAATCAGTAACACACTTTCTTCTAGATTCAATGCTACAAATAAATGGTTAGGTTCTGCGGACCAGTCATGGACTTAATCCAATGGTGGCGATTTGTGTCTCTTGTACCTAAACAAATGATTTAATGAATCAACAAATAAATGAAGTTCTATGCTGTTCTGACAATAAATCCCTAATAAAAACTGCCATATATAAAAATGTCTCTTTTGGAAAGTATGTTCTGAGATCCAGCTTAGTTGCCGGGAACAACCTCTCCTTATGGTTCATCCTTGCATGGCCAAATGAGAATTTCTCCCTTAGTGTTAAAAGAAAACTCAAATGAACTATCAGCTATCCTGGACATTTTCTCACTTCCAATGGGGAGGTCCTATAAACAAAGTTAGATGGTGAAAGGAAGGCAACGATGAGGAACGAGTAAAGCAAGAGTGGGGGCACATTTAACACAGACTATCCTTAGGGGTGGCCCAATGAATCCTGACACCACATGTTCAACATTAGCCTGACAGGGGCAAGGTGAGGACAGAGATTGGAGAGGGAAAGGGGTCTGGGTAGCAAAGGGCCCGCAGCTTTGAGAGGGGGAGAAATCCCAAATAAGGCTAACAGTGAGGAAAGGAGTCTTCTACAGGAATCCTACCCAAGGTTAGTGAAGGGATTCAGAACAAGTCTCTCCAAAATGGCCCTGTGACATGTGGACTATTTTGAGCTGAAGGGAAATTGAGACTCTGCAGGCTCAGGAGAAGTTTCTGCCCCTCCCTTAACCACCTAGAAGAATCTAACTCCCAGAATAAGAACTTCTACCAGAGGTAAATTTTATCTGAATGACCCTCTGTATAGCAGGGTAAACATCTAATCACCAAACATCTGCTCTTTTTCTTATTGCTCTGTGAACTGTCTTCCTTCCCTTTGGTACCCCAGGTCCCCATCCCTTCCTTAGCTCAGGATGGCATATAGATCTCATTTTACCTTTCTGTCTTTGAACCTCTCTCATATATGTGGGGTTCCCACACATGTGAAATTAAATTTCTTTTTCCCCTGTTAATCTGTCTCATGTCAATTTAATTCTTAGACCAGTGAGATGAACCTTTGAAGAACAGAGGACGATTTTTCATTCCTGACACTAATATTCAGCCAACTGTAAAGCACAATAACATAGTGGTCAAATGCAAGGACCCTAAAGTCTGACTTTCTGGGTTCAGGCCTCAGCTCCCCACTTATGAGCTACATGATATTAGATGAGGTAATTAACCTCTCTGTATCTCAGTAAAATGGGGATAGTAAGAGTGCCTACTACTTGAAGTTTTTGTTAAGAGGATTAAATAAATTGACAGTGAATGGGATATACAAGGGCTCTGTAAATGTTAACTAAATATATATCAGGGCACCCGTAAGTTGCTGATTACATGGTATAAATGTGATGATTAAGAACAGGTTCAGCCTTGAGGACTATAGGAACTTCCTGAGGATTAAGGAGCAAGAGGAAGCAAAAGTGGGTACTGTTTAGTAAATATCAAAAAAAAAAAACAAACCCAACCATAGTACTTATCTTCAATTGTTCTGTGATCACTGCTTTTTACCTCAAAAGAAAAAATGTGTGCCAAATCACCACCTAGGAACAGGAATTTTTAAATGGTACCATGAGGTTCTCAGTGAGAACCAAGCGAGTCTTAACTGACTCTATTTTAGGAGTGTATTTTCTTCTGATAATAAGGAAGAATATAAAATACATTTTCTTTTTTGACAGCACTACCCAAAGAACAACTATTCAAAATGGGTTCCATTAAAGAGCACATCTCATTTCACTAAGTGAAATAAGGTCATCCTTTTTAATTTCAGAAATGTCTTTGCCCAGCCAAATGACAAATGTCATTTGAGCCCTTGGTGCATAAATTGCAGTAATTTTTTAGACACAAACTTCAGGGTTGGGCTGCCAAGTCTACACGCTTCCTTTCATGGTTTGCCAGCAAGAAGAGGTACTAGGGGGAAATGTCTCTTAAATGAAAAAGGTTACGTCACATTGAAGAACTGTGTACTTAGGTCTGCCTTTGCCCAGCATTCAAGGATCAGAGTAGCTTCTATTTCCTCCTTTACTGCAGGATAATTCTTTTAAGTAAATGAAAGGTTGATTTATACGTGCATTACCCTTATTACCCTACTAGAGCACAAAGAAAGGCAGAGAATCAATATTCAGGTCTAGGGAGTGCTAGATGGGAAGAAACAAGAGTCTCTAAGAGAAAAGACTAACACCTTGGTTTCCCACAAGATTGTAGGACCAAGGAAGCATTGCTCTTTTGCTTCACAACCAAGCTGCTTATCAGCTATGCTAAGGGCCCTCCTGGTTTTCTCATCCTCTACAGAGCAATCTCACTAAAGAGTAACACCTGCAAACCCAGAGTGGTGACAAAATGTGGTAGATCTGGACTGAGAGGGGAAAACCATTAAAAATCACTAAAACTACTTAGAACGTTTAGACAAACAGAGCCAAGCAATGTAGCGATAGCTTGTTATGCCACTGAAGTATTTTACCAAGAAACCATCACAGTCCTCATAATTTGTAGTTAATATTTTCTCACGCAAACACAGTATTTCATCATACCCTGAAATAGGTGACAGAAACATAGTATGGTATTGTGGAAACCCTGGAGTGTGAAGACTAGGGTTCAAGTGTAGTTCCATTATTTGTAAACTATGGCCTTGGATAACAAGGGATGACAATAATACCTGCTGTATCTACTTCACAGGATTTTTGGGAGGATTAAATGAGATAACATATTTGCTAGTATTTTGTAAACTGTACAGGCCTTTCAGATTCTACTCTTTATTATCATGATTATATTTGACTGCTTATTTTGTGTATTAATCAGTATGGATCTTAAACAGGGCACACTATAAATCAACCAGCATATGTATTGAGTGCTGGTTTGGGGCAAGTCATTGATCTAATAGCATGAAGCCCTTCGCAAGTAAAACATGGCTTTCAAACCCTGTTGCAGTCTATGAACAAGTCCTACTATCTAGGAAAGGCTAAATGTTTATTTTTGTACATAAGGAAAGAGCAGTAAGAAAATGGAAGCCTACACATCTATATCAGCATTTAAATCAGTATTTTATCTGAGAATATATTAGGTAGCAGGATTACTTAAATTAATGTTATCTACTTGAAATATTTGTTCAAAGCACAGGCTGCCATCAAAGAATCTAATATGTTTAGATCAAGGGATTAGACTTTGCAGCTAAATGGAAATAAGCTTCAAAAGGCACTTTTCACAAAAGTTAATATAAATGGAATAAATATAAAATATCATTTTTGACTCAAAGGAATAGCTAAGCAGTAAACACAAATCTGTTTGTTCCATCTCCCAGTGGGATTTAGTTATCAAAAAAAAGGAGGGTCAAATCCTTCAAAAAAGTGTGGAGTTACTCTTAATGGCTGTTGGTATAATGTGATGACTAACAATCTGATTAAGGTTAAACATGTGGGTACTTATCTCTCAGCAAGAAAATCTGATAGGAGTCTAATGTATATGAACCCTTGAAAAGAAAGAATACTCTACTTTGGGGCATAATCATTAAAAATGTCCTGTCACTGAGTTCTCAGACTATATACTTGTTTAATACCAAGTCCACAGGCACAGGTCAGTGGCTGCACCCCTAACAATTCTAGTTTGAATATAAGGGGTGAGACAAAGTACATAGGGTGGGAGGGGAAAGTCCTGGCTTCCACAGCCCTAATCCTTTCCTTGTCCATTCTTTTTTCTCATATTCAGTAAAGTTTTTTTGCCTGTAAATCCCAAGCCAGCACTGTCTCTTCATCCCCCACGTTTTGACCTTACTCCATAGACAACTTACTCCAGGGAACTAATTTTTGGTACAGTAAGACAGGCTGTTTAAGAAGCAGAAAGATGGATAATAGTTGATGTGGATTTCTAATGCATCTATGCTTGTCTATTTTTTTTCTCCAACAGGTCATATTTTACCGAACTCTGTAAATTATAGTTGACATATTTGACATACTCATTAACACAGCAAATGCTCACAGTGATCATCTATTAAATGCCCTGATGATGATCTAATACCACTATCCAAGATGCCCTGGACAAGAAAACCTATGTTACTTTACAGGCTTTAGAAGAAGAGTTTTTATAATCAGAAAGGCTACTCAAAATATCTCTGGCATCTTATTAAGAAAAAAAAAAAAAAAGAACAGACATTAAAACCCTTGGTAGAGTGTCTAATACCAAACATTAACCACTTAATTTTTTCTGTTCTCTAAATTTCTCATGGAAGTTATCATTATAAACAGGTTATAGACCTCTTCAGTGTAAGGAATATATTTCTCTGGTATTTTCTAGAGTACTTAGAATTGAAGCAGAGAAAAGAAAAGATTGCCAAGTTTTTATTTTGTTTTATTTAATTTTTTAAAAGTTTATTTATTTTTGAGATGGGGGGAGAGACAGAGAGAGAGAAAGAGAGAGAGAGAGCATGAGTGAGAACATGAACATGACCATGAGCAGAGGAGTGGGGGAGAGAGAGAGGGAAACATAGAATCTGAAGCAGGCTTCAGGCTCTGAGCTGTCAGCACAGAGCTTGACATAGGGCTCAAACCCACAAACCATGAGATCATGATCTGAGCTGAAGTCACATGTTCAACCCACTGAGCCAACCAGTGCCCCAAAGACTACCAACTTTTAAAGAAAGAAAGTAACGGGGTGCCTGAGTGGCTTAGTTGGTTAAACATCCGACTTTGGCTCAGGTCATGATCTCAAGGTTCATGGGTTCGAGCCCCACACTGGGCTCAGTGCTGACAGCTCAGAGCCTGGAGCTTGCTTCAGATTCTGTGTCTCCCTCTCTCTCTGCCCTCCCCCACTCACATTCTGTCTCTCAAAAATGAATAAATGTTAAAAAAAAATAAAGTGAATATGTTTTTTTAGGGTGAAGAAAGTCATCTCTATAAAAATCTTTGCTTCATTTAAAAGTCCTTTAACCAAACAACACATGAAGAAAACGTAACATATTAAATATATATAATCTCATAATGTAGCTTGGTAAGACTGCTTTGTTTAATACTACTTGTTTATAAACCACTGTCAGCTTTACCACCTACCACCTTTGCTCTTCCCTCACCCCAGTGTGGTAGTTTAGTTACACTGGCCTCAATTTACAGATGAGAAAATTAGACACTGAGAATTTAAGTGTCTTCATTTGTTCAACAAGGCAGGCATTTTTCCGGGTGCCATGTTGACAGTGATGAACATGACAAAGTGCCTGTTCATAGAGACCTTACTCAGTGGTGTGTCTGTAATATTTAACAAGTGGCTCTCTGCATGTAGGTTCACCAGGAATATATGAATTAATATTTTCCTTTACTTGAATAAATAATACAAAAGTGAAATAACAAAGTTGTAGGTTGGAATTTCACTCATTTCTCAATAAAATGAGTGACTTCTTTGCTAAATTAATCATTTTCAAACATTAAAAGAATATTTTCTTATTTTTTTGTGCTATTCACAATGTAACAGCAACAGACAGTGAACTATTAACCTTCTCTCCATCACTCTCTTAAGTTCAAATAAGCAACAAAACAATAAAACCCTGATTTATAGTGTTTGCTGATTTCAGTGCTATAAATTCTCCTATTTTGACCAATTTTAGGCTATAATATGAAGTTACAGAACTCAGAGTTGGGGGGAAAAAAAGCACAGTAATACACCATTAAGTAGTATTTCTACCAGTTGGATACAATGGATGGAAACAACCTCAAGAGCAGAAGTAATCATAAAATGATGTGTTTTGAGGGGTGCCTGGGTGGCTCAGTTGGTTAAGCATCTGACTTTATCTCAGGTCATGATCTCTTGGCTCATGAGTTCAGGCCTCATGTCAGGCTTTGTGCTGACAGCTCAGAGGCTGGAGCCTGCTTCTTATTCTGTGTCTCCCTCTCTCTCTCTACCCCTCTCCTATTTATACTCTGTCTCTGTTTCTCAAAAATAAATAAGCATTAAAATTTTTTTAAATGATGAGTTTTGAGTATTTGTTATATTGTTTTTAATATAACCTAATTTTAAGTTATATAATTTAATTTTAACTAATGTCTGTGTTTTTATCAACTTATAAAGGCACCTCACAGAATAGGAGAAAATATTAGCAAATCATATCTGATGAGGATCAATATCCAAACATAAAAAGAACTCCAAAAACTCAACACAAAAATCAAACAACTCTATTAAATGATGGGCAAAGGACTTGAATGGACATTTCTCTGAAGATGATATACAAATGCCAGTAAAGCACATTAAAAGATGTTCAATGTCAGTAATCACTAGGGAAATGCAAATCAAAACCACAATGAGATACCATTTCACATCCACTAGAGTGACTATTATTAAAAAACAAAAAACAGAAAATAACAGTGATGGAAAAACTTGAACTCTCATACATCGTATGTAGCAATATACAATGGTTTAGCTGTAGTGGAAAAGTATGGTGATTCCTCAAAAACTAAACACAGAATTACCATATGATCCAGCAATTTCACTTCTAGGCATATACCCAAAGGAACTGAAAGCAGAGGCTTGAACAATATTTGAACACCTATGTTCACAGCAGCATTATTTGCAATACTCAAAAGGTAGAAACTACCCCAATATCGGTCCATGAATGAATGGATACACAAATGCGATATGTACATAGAATGGAATTATTCAGACTTTAAAAAATGAAATTGATACATGTCACAGCACAGATAAACCTTGAAAACATGCTAACTGAAATAACCCAGACACAAAAGGACAAATATTGCATGATTCCATTTATATGAGGTATCTGGAGTAGTCAAAATCATAGAAAGAAAACAGAATGATGGTTAAGAGGAGAGAGGGGAGGTTATGTTTAATGGATACAGAGTGTCAGTTTGAGATGACGAAAAACTTCTGAAGATGCACTGTGGTGATGTTTGCACAACAATGTGAATGTACTTAATGGCAATGAAGTGTAGACTTAAAAACTATTAAAATGATAAATTTTATGTTATGTATATTTTAATACAATAAAAAAGAGGCCAAGAAATAAGTTAATGGAATATTCTGATGCTTGAATAGTTAAAAAAAAAAAAAACAGCTCACAATATTACTGAAAACCAAACAATCAGATTTTGTGATCCAGGGAAGGCAAGCTCCAGCAAACCCATGAGCTTATCAGGGAGGGACAAGAGACACTTGCTCAGGGTCTTACATGAAATGGAAGAGACAGCCCTGACTCTAGATCCTCTGCCATTTCCACAGCAGCAAGTAACTATCAGATTAGTGTCACAAATTCTGAAGTGTATGTGTTTGTTACAGAATGGCTGCAAGGTGATCAGAAAAGTGACCCTAGAGGTTAAGCTTTATGAAATGGTTAGTTTGAAAGAAACAGAGCAAGTTTCAGAGAGAAGGCAGATGGGAGAGAAGGGTAGGAGGAGGTGAGGGGTCCAGATGCCTACCTGTTAGATCTGTGGATGTGCAGGAATGTTGTGGGGGGCAGGGGGACAGGGGCAGGACACACAAAAAGCCCCCTTCTCTGGGCCTCACCAGTTACATACACTCCTAGGCTGTGATAAGGGGTCTCTGAGAGATGTCCCTACCTTCTAGATGTAGCTACCACCTGGACAGCAGATATGCAAGAATACCTTCAATTCCCCTAATTTCCCTGGGTCCCCCGTCTGGAGACTGTCATAAGAATTGCTCAAATGAGGCATTAGCAGTAGCAGCCTGACAAAAGGAGTCCTAAGCTTGGATGCTAAGAGATACATTTTACTCAGAGAAAATGACACATACAAAAGCTCAGAGGCAAGAATAAGAAAGCCAAGGGCTTTGGACAGAAAACAGCTTTGCTGACACAGGGAGGTGGCAACAGGCAGACCGCTTGCAGAGCACCTTGAACTGTGTGATGAGGCACTCGTCTCCTTGTGAGAAAGATGCTGTTTTAGCTCAATAGCTTTTCATTTCTTTCTCAGAAATAAGTTCCTCCCTCAACTTTATTAACATCTAGACTTAAAAACTGTAAAGTGAATTTTTAAAGCCTCTTAAGGAAAGTTGGACTTATTTATGGCCGCCACACGTTCCCAACAAAGCAGTGATCCCTCACCTCCAATGATCTAACAATGAAATTATAAGGGGGGAATTTGCAAATATGAATGTCTTTGACAATATAACATTTACAGCATTTTAATTTCACTTATTACTAATATAAACTGAGAGCACAAGTTATTTCCTGATTATAAGTTTTGGAGCATTAATGCTTTCAAGACACAAAGGTAATACTACTTAGTGCCTTTCTGAGAATCGGTATGATACCAAGAAAAAAACCATACTTTACCTCCCAGAGCCTCATTATCCTCATTTAATGGCTGGTCTAGCAATCTCTGCCTTGCAGAGTTATTGTGGGGAAAAGAAGAAAAGAATATACAGTATATGTAGCACCCAGCAATAAGTAAGCACTCAGTATACTGTGACTGCTGTTACCAATGGGCACATAAATGTTTAATTCAATAAATATTTGTTAATAAGTACTCCAGTAGAAAAGACATGCTCTGGAATCTAGGTTTTGCTATATCTTTTATCTTAAGTTATTAAATATTCCTATCATAGAGAAAATTACTGGAAAAATAACAGATGTCTAAGATCATTTAACTCCTTATGATTTTTAGCTGTACAAAAATACGACAATTTATCCATTCCCCAAATAATATTGGCATTGGACATGCCTCCTGGGAGACTTTCTCTAGGGTATATATCTACAAGTGGGATTGCTGGTCACAGGACATGATAATCTTTGCATCATAAATAGCTCTCCAGAGTGGTATGTGATTTTCTTTTGTATCTATCATTGTGAGAGCATTCTCATTTACCAACACTAGATGTCAGGCATTTTAACTTTTGCCAACACTGTCTGAAATGGTATCTCATTGTTTTAACTTGTATTTCCCTAATTATTAGAGGTTGAGTATCACTATGTGTATTTTTGCTTATTACAGGTTTCCCCGTCAGTAAACTTCCTGTTCATGTCTTTTGCTCATTTTTTAAATTAGGGAATTGGTTTTTTCCTTACTGATTGTATTCCAACTCTCAATCCTTTGCTAGTTACATGTGCTGTAAATATCTTTTTAAAGTCTATTATTTGTCTTTTAACTTTGTTTATAGTGAACTATAATCATCTGAAAATGGAAATGATTTAACATTTACCTCATATGATTAAAAAATAAACCTAAAAGCTCCTCATCAAGTGTCAGCCAGAGATTAAATATTCAGTAAAAGTGAATCTCCACCATTCTCCCTCAACTCACAACCTTAAGAAGTTGTTAACGGAGTAACAGATATTAAATAGTAATTTCAGCCTCAATTTCCTCATTTGTAGACGTGGGATAATAATAAACTCAGTTATTGTGAGGTATAAAGTGTTTAGCAGAGACTGGCAAACAGAAAGATCTCACCATATGGTAGCTGTTTTCACCATCATCATTATTAGGAGAGATACACAACATATACAACACACTATAATAGAGAGCAAAATACCATAAACAGCATAAAAACTCTCTTTGAATTCAGTGCTATCAGAACACAGAGATCAGAGTGATGACATCTAGCTGGGGGCCATGGGAGGGTGAGGGAGGCTTCATGGAGAAAATGGTGTTTAAACGGGTCTTGGAGGAACACAGAAATGAAAGACATTCTAACAAAACATATAGAGGCACAGAGATGATACATACACAAATCTCCAGTTTGCCAAGGTATGGGGCCAACTGAATAAGTCAGACTCAGGAAGTGGGCATTCATTTTTTTAGGTTATCAGAGTAGTCTATGCCCTAAAAGGTAACTCATGACCTAATTAATATTCTGAGTATAAATATGAAATGTTGGCTTTGGAATAAAATTTGGTACATAGGATCAGTGGATGAATTACCCAGAGAAAGGTGTGTTAAGAGAACAGGGATAATGTATGTGAGTGGAATAGAGAAAGCAAATAGATATAGATGCCAAATGAGTGACACACGAGGGCCTACTACTCCAGAGAGCCAGGGCTGTTGGCTGCTCACTTACTGCCTCTCTGGGGAGAAGCAAGCTCTGATTTTCTTTTTTAAACAGGATCAGTTCTAAAGTCTGACCTAGAAATAGTACAGCCTTTACTCGTTGCCTTTGCTTATATAGGCCCAGGCAATCATTGTCAGCCTAACTTTGTTGTCTGAATAAAACAAATTTCACTCAGCACGTTTTGTCTTGAACAAAGTGTGCTCCACTTAACTGTCTACTTTTTATCTACTTATATTTTAAAACAGTATTTGGCTGTATTAGCATATACTAGCATATCTATTACTGTATTCTTCATATTCTATCTATGAATAAATTTTTCTTTCCAAATTTATAGAAAAAGATCAATTACTTTAAAAATGTTTAGGTGTTCTCTTTTGTGTATAATTTACTCACGACAGAACTGACTTACAAATCTGTTATCAGATCCAGCTATAAATTTTGTCCAGCACACACACACAAAATTTTTCATCACTACCAAGTATCTGGTTAGGACTGTTACTTTTTTTACTTAGAAAACCCCAGGTTTGAACATAATGAAATGCTTTCTCTCAGACAGAAAATGGCGGGCAGTTCTGTATACAAAACCAGAAAAGGCAGCAGGGGCATTTCCCTGGCACAGCAGCAAGGAAATTCTAATCACTTCGATCCAGTGAAAACTTAAGCATTTCTAAAGGGGGGAAAAAAGCTACTATATTTTTCTTACTTTTTAAACAAATGTATCTGCTGGTGGTGATTACCATGTGTTGCACAGACATGGCTAAAATGATCACTGTGGGACCAACAGTTCTTTCCTCATTGTCTACCAGCTCTTTTGTGTGTCTCTGGCATAAGTAAATAAGCAATAAGTGCATTCACAACTAAATAAGTTTTACATGCTTTCAAATTCCCAAAATACAACAGAATGAAAAAATGGCAAGAATCCTTGGTGTTTGTTGGAATCTGAGCTAAATTACTTGCATCCAAACAATTAAGGACAGGAGGGATTCTATGGTTGGCCAGAAACTGTGGACCATGACTCTGGGATCACAACCCAGAACTTATCTACCTGAATGATGTTAGTGCCTCCTCTAGATTATACCTCTATAACAATACCATAACCTCAAAATGATACTATCTTTTAATAACCACTTTCTAATTTTCACCTGGATGTGCTGTCATATGCTATAGCATATGCCACCATTTACTTATACAATGAGCATTCCTTCTTCCTTTCAGAGCAAAAACAATACACCAAAGTAAAACAAATGTGATAATAAAAACCAAAAAGCACAGTTTATTTTCTGTATGAAGTTCCTCTCTTTATGTAACATGGTGATATTTTGTAAAGAATTAAGATGCTTTATGCTTTTGACTTTCTGAATGAGTAACCTTCACCCAAACTGGCTCAAGGCATTCATCTGCTTGGGGAGAGATTATGATTTATTAGAGAAAGAAAATAGAAATAAAGAAGGAAGTGACATTTGGCTTTTGATATACAAAAGATTATGGAGTTTATCTTTCATCTTTGCTGCAGTAACAGCTACCCCCAAATCCCAGTGATTTATAGCAACAAAATTTTATTTCTCACTCGCATCGCTACATTTGGCTGCAGGTTAGTGTCAGCTTTACTGCTGTTCCATGCATCTTCTCACCCTGTGACCCAGGCTTACAAAAGAGGCCCCTATTTTGGTCATGCCATTCTCATGGCAGAAGGAATAGGGCCACAGGGCTGGTAGAAACCTACACTGACTCCCAAAGGTTCTGTTCAGATGTAGCCTCTATCACATCCACGCAAATGTCACTGGCTGAAGTCTGTCATATCTAAGATCCATATCAAGAGGCCAAGAATGTGTACTACTTGCATTAGAGGTGTTGCAAGTGATATGGCAACAGGAAGGGAGAATGAACATCTGCATACAGCAATATAATCTACAATGTGCGGGAAGACAGGAGCCTTGCAAGCCAAGTTGTCTTAAGAGAGGACTGTCCAAAATCCTTTACTTCTCCCTTTGCTTTATCAACCAGCAAGCCTACGCAAAAGAGAATGCAGAGAAGATACTCCACCCAACTATTCAGCCACACTAGGTGTATGGAAGGAGGAGGATATACCGTCAAAAGAAAGCCCAGTCCTTCCAGACTCTGGGAGATGGGAAGAAGGGCAGCAAAGCAGCCCTGACTTCCTGAAATCAGTGTGTTCAGTAAGTGAGGATGAAAGCAACAGCTGAATGCCTGCTCTTTCTTGATGTCTATTTGGGATTCTGGGACAAGATCAACTCCCAGGTGGCCTCCACCACAACATGGGACAGAGACACAGTGACTCAGTGTTGCAGAAGGACTGGCGGAGAAGATCCTGAGTTTTAGGTTTCCTGAGCTCTCACAGTTCCCTTAAGGCATGAACACTAAGCGATTACAAGAGGGTGAAGTGGACAGCAGATGCAGCACAGACTCAAGGGTGTGCAACCTGTGGAAGCCAAGGAGAAGCCCAGTCAGCCAGAGTGCTACTGGGTTCTGATCAAGCAACCTGCAGCCAGAGACTTCAGCCCTAAATGCCAGCAGAGCAAGCAGCACTTGTGTGGACGAGGGCTGCTGCCCCCAAGACCCTAAGACAGACAGGTCCATCACTTATGACACTGTTGCAAAGCACTGTTCGAATTATTGCATCATTTTAAACTTCAGACCAGGCTGGATATTCAGGTAATTTGTCTCCCCTGCTAATCAGTGTGTAGGAGCTCCAGGGAAAGGCTATTAAGATACTGGAGAAATAAAGAAGCTATATTGTCTCTGAGGAAGGCTCAAAGAAATAGAATTACTTCTATTTTGTTCATCATTATATCTGCAGCTGTAACAACGTGCCTGATATAAGTATTCAATAAATATTCACTGAATGAAGGAATGAGAGGCCATAAGTGAGAGGAAACTGATAAACTGGTAAGGCTGTGATAGACATACCAGGCAGACATACCAGGAAGATGAGGCCAGTTTCTTTTTGGCAGCAAGAAAACAGAGTCCCCACTTCACAACTAAAACAAGCCATCATGAAACGGCTCCTGTCACTATATTTAACTCACATTTGGATCTGTGTTCTCTTTGGATAATATTGCTGCATCCTCCTGCCTCAAGGAAAATACACGAATAGATGTACAGGATTTCAGTCACAGCAGAAAAAGCAGCAACTGTTATGGAACCAGAACGAATGGGTGACGTCTGAACCAATAAACTAACTTTGGCATTTAGTGGCAACTTGGTCTTACCTGCCCCTGGACAACTTCAGTGTTGGAGCTTCCGAACCTGTAGAAATTACAGTGGCTAGGGTTCAAAAATAGAACATCACAGGGAATAACAGAGAAAACATGGTGAATAAAATACAAGGTTATGTAGAATTGAGGTGGAGCCATGTGTTGACTGAAACAGTAAATTTCACAATAAAATGTGCTCTCAACACACTAGCTGTAGGTCAGAATCCTCTGTGAAGCTTTAAAATAGAACAGATGCCTGGATATTCTGCTCAGGTGAGGCCTGAGCTATACTTATTTTTTTTAAGTTTACTTATTTTGAGATAGAGACAGTGCAAGTCAGGGAGGGGCAGAGAGAGACAGAGACAGAGAGACAGAGAGACAGAGACAGAGAATCCCAAGCAGGCTCCACACTGTCAGCTCAGAGCCCAACATGGGGCTCGAACTCAGGCAATTGTGAGATCATGATCTGAGCCAAAATCAAGAGTCAGAAGCTTAACTGATGAGTCACCCAGGTGCCCCAACAGTAATTTTTAAAAGCTCCATGGGGGGGGCCTGGGTGGCTCAGTCGGTTAAGCGTCCGACTTCGGCTCAGGTCATGATCTCACGCTCTGTGAGTTCGAGCCCCGCATCGGGCTCTGTGCTGACAGCTCAGAGCCTGGAGCCTGCTTCGGATTCTGTGTCTCCCTCTCTCTCTGACCCTCCCCCGTTCATGCTCTGTCTCTCTCTGTCTCAAAAATAAAAACATTAAAAAAAAAATTTAAAAGCTCCATAGGTAACTCTGGTACAGAGCCAGAGCATTCTGCAAGGGAGAACACCTGAAGAACATGATCAGGCAATGCTGAGTGAATTAATGAACGAAAAGGCTCCTGGGGATTATACATTTTTCAAGAGCATGGACTATGTCTTATTTATTTTTGTACCCTAGCCTCCAATGTTTCTTGTAAAGAATGAATAATTGGATGAATGAGTCATGAATACTCTACCTTGGTAGCCTCATCTCTCAGGAAGACTTGAACTTGGGAAATAAACAAGTTGACACCTGAAGTTTATTTAAGTGTGCGCCTCCTTAACAGAATTCTGGCATAACTTTAGACTAAATGAGAATAAACATATGTGATCACTATAACATAAATTTTTAAAAATATTAATGAAATTAACTTTTGTTGAACTGGGATACCAGGGGAGGGTGCAGAGGAAATTGGTGCTATAATAAGATTTGCACGGTGAAATCCTACATCCAGAGATGGGGTATGAGGAAGAGCAGAATAACCTCATTCTGCCCTCTACTATTCGTGTATGTTTATATTTACTTCTTGAACAGCAGAAAATACCTAGTGTTACTGATATGATTAATAATATAATTCAGCACTACTTTGTGGAAATGTTGAACGTGTTAATGACTCCAAAGCTCTGGGCAAATCTAGGAAACATGGATTGGCTTAGTGAAATTTCTAGCTCCCTGTAAACTTCATTCTCAAGTTTTGTGGAAGCAAAACCTTATGCTGGGAAAAGACAAGCATGTTTCACTTTCTAAATCTTCCTAGTTAAATGCTATCATCACAGGCAACTCTGCCTGTTAAGCAAAGCTCAGTGAGACCTCAGATCTCCAGTCTGTTCCCCAAAAAGAGAAGCTGAAGGAGGGAAAGGAGGAAAGGCTGGTATGGTCTGATTATGTGGAGAGTCCAAGCCAAATTCTGCAGTCTTCTGCCACACTGACACTTGAGATTGCAGGGAAGTGAGGTGGGGGGCAGCGCCGGGCAAGGGATACTGAAAAAAGAGGGTGAAGTCTCATACAGGCAGGAGAGAGAAGAATGGCCTGGAAGTAAATGGGAAGAAGGAATCTATTCTCTGTTAAAATGGTAAAAGGTTACCAAAGCCTTCTTTCCACGAGTTTGCCAAAAGGGGCCGGTAAAAAAAATAAATAATAGAAGAAGGAAAAGCCCTGAAGCATGCAGTTAGTTTGACTGAGTGTCCTAATCAGAAGTCTTGGCAGAGAGATCGGACACCTGCGTGCTCAACAACCCTTGTGAGGAGTGCTCTGGGCTCACGCCTGCCTGCCTGTGTGGACGGGTGCTGCGTACTCAGCTACCTGCCCGGCTGACATGAGCAATTATCCCAGGCAGGGTAAATGAAGGTTGTCTTCCACCTCCTTAAAATAAGCAAGAATATAATGTTCCATCCAGGGGCTCTCTTCCATAGGGGAAAAAAAAAGCTGTGGATACTCCAGCTATTCATCATTTCTCTATGAAACTATAAAAACAAAATAAATAATATTAATGTTGTTTTGTTCTGTTTTGTCTACTCCAGTATTTGGTGGCTATTTCTATGGTATTCTCCACTCACCCTACACCTTCATGGACTTAACTTTAAGATTACCAGAATGTTACAGATAGGGGCACTTGGGTGGCTCAGTCGGTTAAGCATCCAACTTCGGCTCAGGTCACGATCTCACGGCTTGTGAGTTTGAGCCCTGCGTTGGACTCTGTGCTGACAGCTCAGAGCCTGGAGCCTCTCCAGATTCTGTGTCTTTCTCTCTCTCTCTGCCCCTCCCCTGCTCACACTCTGTCTCTCAAAAATAAATAAACATTAAAAAAATTTAAAAAAAAGAATGTTACAAATATTACAGAAACTAAAGACATGAACAGCTTTTGTTTTTCTCAAATGATTACTCTATTCCAGCTCTACAGATTATATGGCCAGAAGCAGACTATATACTGACCAGGTCCCTTGGAAGCTTTTTAAATATTCCAGCAGGCCAGAAAATGGAACATGAATGCTTTTCGAAGTGATGATAAAAGACAAACTCTCTTTTTTTTTTTTAAGTTTATTTATTTTGGGGGAGAGAGAGAGCGAGCAAGCATGCACACACAAGCGGGGGAGGGGCAGAGAATCCCAAGCAGACTTGGCACCACCAATGCAGAGCCCAATGTGGGGCTTGAACTCATCAACTGTGACATCATGACCTGAGCCGAGATCAAGACTCAAAATGCTCAACTGACTGACCATCCGGGTCTCCCAAAGATAAATTCCCTTTTAAGAGGAGTCTCAATAAATATCACAAACTATAGTTTTTATACCAGCCTCTTTCTTGACATGGCCTGAGAGAGATCTGTCCTTAATATTTTCTTTTTTTATGCTTATTTATTTTGAGAGAGAGAGGAGAGAGAAAGCAGGAGAGGGAGAGAGGCAGAGAGACTTAAGGGGACAGAGAATCCCAAGTGGGTTCTGCTTGATCTCACAAACCACAAGATTATGACCTGAGCTGAAATCAAGAGTCAGACACTTAATAGACCGAGCCGCCCAGGTGTCCCTACCCTTAATATTTCATATACAGTTATTAAAATTTGCATTCATAGATTCATTTGAGGCTTTCATTTATCTCATTACTTCCATTTGCTTTGTAAGAATTTTCTCCCAAAAAAGTAAACAATTATACTGATGAGATGATTTTAGTTCTGAGTTAATTCCAAAAATGGAGAGAGGAAAGGCACTCGGATAGGATTAGAATGTAATGGTCAAAATCATAAGGCACTGCAGTCACAGTCCTCGAGTTCAAATTCTGGCTCTGATACTAACTGGGTAACTTTGGGCAAGCTATTTGATCTCTAAGCTGAGCTTCCTCTATAAAATGAGGGAGAATAGTTGCTCCTTAAAGCATTATGGAAATTAAGATCATTCATGTTTGGAGTTTACAAGTGTCTGATATCCATTAAGTGTTTAATAAATGGTGATTAAGATTCATTCTTACCTATTTGGTCTGGAATATACATTTTCCCACACAGTGCTTACATCACACAGGAAAAAATATTAGGCCACAAACACGGCATATCTAATCCTGGTGGTCAGAAAGATTCCAGACTCTGCGTGGTCATATAGGGTTCTGGAATTTAGCCAGGCTGCAGCACTGAAACTGTTATACTTGCTTCCTTGACAATAGTCTGGGCATGAATAAGATTCCAATTTTGATAAGCAAAAGTCAATATAAGGTGTCTAATTGAATCTGGTCTACTTGAAAAGTAGTGATATAATTTTACCATGATCTTAAAAAGTCACCGATCATGTAGGGGTGACTACTATTCATTTAATCCTCCTTTTCCAGCAAGGTAATTTATTTGTTCAGGCCTTCTGGTTAGAATTATATGACTAGTTACTTACAGGCTTTGTTACCCTGACAAATAGTGTCGGTGTGTTTTTCTTGAAGGCTCACTTAGCCTACACTTGAGTTCACATACTTCTCAAGACTGGTAAACTGAGCTATACTCCTCTCATTTGCCACCTGCATGAGCACCTGTTTCTGCATCAGTTTGAATTGAAACAGGGATACAGAGAGAAAGCAATATTCCTTTTCATACTCCTTTGGGCATTCATTGGCTTATCTGCCTATGTATCTCAGGAAAGTATTTCTCCCTTACTTAGCGTTGTTTGGGCCAAGAAGACATAGGGCTTTACCTTGTTCCCTGTCCCTCCACCTCCACCCCGCCCCACCCCCCAGTAACTTTAGCTACTTTCAGATTGAGCTCTTTCTTTAGGCCAGTGTGAAACTTGGGAGCTGAGGGAGAAAAGGAGATTGGAGAAGTCCTAGTCCAATACTGATGAATTCTGTATCAGGCTCAGCCTAGCTCTAACCCACTGATCTTAATTAATTTCCAACTGGTTGCTTATAAAATATACTAGGAGTCTATTGCCCCTGCACCCAAATTAGAGAACTGTATCTCCATCTCATCCCTTTGTGCATCTGTCCCCTCTTCAGGCCCTTGAAGCTGACTCCCTGAAACAATGAATGTTGTTCTACTCCTAGAGTCCATATTTTTGTTGGCTTATCAAATATTGTTAATTCTTGTGAGACTCCCCCTTTTGTCAAATTCCATATTTGCCAATGACCCTGCCCTACATCTAGAAATGCTGGATTCCTCTCAACATGCACAACACATTCTAGACTTCAATCCATGCTCCAAAACAGCCTGCAACCATGCTGTCACAGTTGACTCTTCCTCAGGCCGAGTTACAAGTCCTCTGCCCCATTCCCAGAGGACATTGAATAAACCTGTGGTTTTAAATTTTTTGTTGTCTTGCTATGTCATGCTGACAAAAGGCCATAGATAGACACTCTTAAGGAATCTACATTCACTAAGCAATGAAATCAACCTTAGAACAGGCTGCATACCACTCAGGCTTGGTCTGAGTTCAAATTCTGAACACTCATACATCGGCAACATTATCCTAAGTGCTACTCTAATGGTATAAAGAAGCAACCCCTCAGACTTTGCATGTGCCTGACTGGCCGTGAGCCAGGCATACAGTATCCTGGCTGACTGCAACTTTGGCGTTTGCGAGAATGTCTTTTGCCAATTCTTCTGGCATTTGTTTGAAGGTGTCAAAATGTGTTTTACCTCCTAAAGAATACTTTATTTCTTGTCCAAACAATGTCTGTGGATTATCATCTGCCTACTAGTGTTGTTAGTCTACTAAAGAAGAAAATTTGGAGACACTTTGGGATCCGCACTGTCAGTGATGTGCAATTCTGCGGATGCTTCTCTTGTCAGAGGTTGGTACGTGAGTGCATTTTTCTTTGAACTGACTGCCAAGTGAACAACGTTGATCCTATTTTTTTTAAATCTCTATTTTCTGTTTGTGTATCATAAAACCTGAGAAGCCTGTGCTATTCCCAGACATCTCAAAAAGGTGATGTTGGTCAGGTACTTTTTATTCATCAGCTAAGAGGCTTTTATTCTGTCCTAACGCCAACTAAATAGAACAACTCAAAAATGTCACATGCATGTTCCTGACAGATCTCCCCCACGTAAACTCTCTCTAAAGGCAAGGCTTGGATGAACTAAATGAGAAATGTATGTTGACCTAAGAGAAGCCTCTGGCCAGGGAAACTGTGTCACATGCCACAAAAATTAAAGCAATAGCTCCTAATACAGTATTGCCTGTAACGTGTAGTCAGAGAGCACTTGTCAACAGGATCAGAACAACACCAGACATGCCTTAGTCCAAACTGCTGTTTCAGGGATAACAACACCTGAACCAGGGTCAGAGGGAGAGGGGTTCCTTCTTCTGACAAAGAATGAACTTGTCCCAAGTTCTTTCGATCTCATTTTTTCTTTCTGTCTCCTCTAGAATGAAGTTCTATTAATCAGTTGCCTCTTCCCCATCACTCATACACCTCCCTCAACATTCTCCTACCTTTACATTTAAAAACAAACTGTTTGGGGGCGCCTAGATGGCTCAGTCGGCTGAGCGTCTGGCTTTGGCTCAGGTCATGATCTCACAGTTTGTGAGTTAGAGCCCCACGTCGGGCTCTGTGCTGACAGCTCGGAGCCTGGAGCCTGTTTCGGATTCTGTGTGTCTCTCTCTCTCTCTGCTCCTCCCCTGCTCATGCTCTGTCTCTGTCTCTCAAAATAAACAAATAAACATTTTTTAAAAATTTAAAAAAATAAAAATAAAAAATAAAAACAAACTGTTTGTATTCTGGATCCCTTCTATCTAATTATTCTGTCCCTGTCTTTGAAGACCGTGGAGAGCAGTGGTTGAGCATGGGTCCGTACAGCTGGACTGCCTGGTCTCAAATCCTCATACCAGGTGGCAGTGCATCTGTGTCGTTACTTACCCTCTCTGTACCACACTTTCCTAATCAATAAAGTGAGGATGATCATTGCACTTTAAAGTGATCACTGTACCTCATCATAGTTACTAAAAGGACTAAACAAAATAATACATTTCAAGCACTCAGAAAAAAAACAAACTGATTTTTACATATTCTTATACCTGGTAGTTTTTTTTTTTTTTTTTTTTTTAAATTTTTTTTTTTTTCAACGTTTTTTTTTTTTTTATTTATTTTTGGGACAGAGAGAGAGACAGAGCATGAACGGGGGAGGGGCAGAGAGAGAGGGAGACACAGAATCGGAAACAGGCTCCAGGCTCCGAGCCATCAGCCCAGAGCCTGACGCGGGGCTCGAACTCACGGACCGCGAGATCGTGACCTGGCTGAAGTCGGACGCTTAACCGACTGCGCCACCCAGGCGCCGCATATACCTGGTAGTTTTGTAGATTCTCTTGGATTTTGCTAGGAGAAAAGAAAACGTCCTAATGACATTACTTTTGTTCCTCTCTAAACCTGATACTTTTTTGTTATTTGTCTGCTTGTTTTGTTTTATGCATGGGCTTCCGCTACAGTTGGTGAATACAAGTGGTGCTGGGTAGCATCTTATCTTCTTCCTGACTCTTCCATTCTCTTGTCTATTATTATTTTTAAGTTTATTTATTTACTTTGGGGAGGGGGAGCGCGCACATGGAAGGGGCGGTAGGGGGTGGGGAGAGAATCCCAAGCAGGCTCCACACTGCCATCATGGAGCCCAGTGCGGGTCTTGAACCCACGAACTGCGAGATCATGACCTGAAATGAAATCCAGAATTGGATGCAGAACCCACTAATGCATGCAGGTGGCCCTCTCTCGTTTATTTTAATGAGGACCTCTGCTCCACTCTGTCACTGCAAGGTTCTGTCAGAGGCCATTAATGATTTCCTTGTTATTAAATTCAATAGGCACATTTCAGTCATCATTTTCCCATTCAGGCACTATTTGACTGTAACGACTACAGCTTTTTATTATTTTTAACTCTTGCTCTCTTTCCTTCCCAAGAACACATGCTCTGTATTCATCTCCTACATCTCTGGATGTTCTGTCTCAGACTTCCTTGATGACTACACTTCCTCTGACTGCCCCCTAAATAAAACTGCAACATATAACTCACACTACAACTCAGATTTAGAAAGAAAAAATAAAATCCCTTTATTTTGTTTAGAACTAATCTAACTTGACTCCCAACCCTACAATCACTGGGTGGTGGGAAAAAATAGCTGAACATCCAATCCAGTTTAAAGTGTCGTATTACCCAAATATTTACCAAACCCTGTTAGGTAAAGTTCAACCTCTCTTGGATCAGTGAGATACTCAGATGTGTCCATGAAGGCTTTTGTCCTCCTCTAAGATGATGACAAGTGGCATTGCTGAATAATTAGCAAATTCTATCATTTTTCCTAGATACATTTCGATTTAGCCTTAGATTTTCAGATATGGCATTTATGGCAAGGACTCATTTTCCTGTCATGCTGTCTTTTGTAACACAAGAGAAATGGCTAATAAGCTATGACAGATTCACTTCCCCCTCTGGTCTATCTTGTTTTCTGACTACACTTTAATGATTCATACCAAAAGGCTGCTCAATCCACATCAACCACAGTTAAAATAATTTGAAGTGGCAAAAGGAGAATGGGAAAGTGGGATAAGAAGTTGACTATGCCTATGTATTTATCTGTATATATGTTCATATGCCCTTTGTGTTCAACATGGAAGACCAGATTATTTGTTAAGAAATATCAGTGACAATAAAGTGAGTAATAAAGACTATTACTGTACAGACAGTAATATGGAAGGAGGAGAAACAAGATGAAGATAGGAATTGTCAGAAAGGGCATTCAGAATATAAGAAAAGGGCAGAAGGAGAAGAGTGGAAAGGGGAAATGAGTTATTTGTTACCCAATCTCTTTGATGTGTGGTTACAATGCTGTTGTATCCTGAATATGAGAATAGCTGGCTTTAACATCAGGTCAATGCACTATCTCACTATGGGAAAGTACAGTCATTCCTTAGCTCATGATTAGGGCTTGAACAAGATCTGTTGCCATTTGTCACTCTGTCACTGAGAGTTCACTGGAATTATTCTATTTCTTCTTACTTACAACAGTGTAGTCTCCTAGCTGCTATCATCATTCATAGCACTGTAATGTTATATTAGGCTATTCTTCTGAGCTCAGATTTGCAGTAATCTTGATGATTTTAGAAACATTCAATACCTAGCATAACACCTTGCACAGAGTAGGCACTCAATAAATAATTCCTGAATGAACAAATGGATATGAATAGAATCCTCCTTTCATGATGAGGGGAAGGAGGTATCTTATTCTTCCCTTCTTAAATGTTCCCCCAAAGGAAAAGATTTTAGTATTTTTAATTTAGCTCTTAATAGACACCAAGTAGGAGAGAAGTCAAAGACGATTAAAAGGGGAGAAAATAATAAATAGATACAATGTGCTAATTCATTACATTAAGAATGGAAATAGACAAATCACATAATCTAGCAAAATAATTTTTGAAGACAATGAGTTTTACTGCTCCAAGGACATTCCCATATAGTATCCAGTTCACCTACTTCTTTAAAATTAATGCAACATCTAATAACCAAAGCCAGCTCAAGGCAAACAGAAAAGTACAATGGACCACACACAAAAGTACTGACTCAAGAGGCTAATATTAATTTAACTTTACAATTTTCCTTCCTAGCAGCTTTTCTGGTGTTTGCTAGCTTGGGCTGACACAGATTCTGTTGGCCCTGGAATTGAAATACAATGTTGGTATAATTACTTTTCTAAGAATAGCAATGGTCACTACAAGTTTTCTAAGCACTTCCTAACCTTTTCCCATTTTTTAGTGTTTTCAAATTCTTGGAAACAACACGATGTATAAATTTAACACATATGGAACTTGTTTTAAGGTTAGCCAATTTCAATTTCCCTTAATCTAAAATATCAAGAACTAGAGCATCCATGTACCCTGAGAAAAGATGATCCCGTAACATTTCCACACCCATACCAGCTGGAACCATTCTTATAAAGACATACATTCAAATTTTGCTGTAGGGGTCTAGCATGCCAGAACCATCTTTACTGTGAGGACAACAGTTTCATTGAAATATATTTCACACATTATAAAAGTCACGTTTTAAAGTGTACAAATCAGTGATGCAACTATCACCAGAATCTAATTTTAGAACACGTTTTCCCTCCCGTAAAAGAAACCCTATATCTGCGCCTGGGTGGCTGAGTCAGTTAAGTGTCAGATTCTTGATTTCGGCTCAGGATATGATCTCATGGTCCACAGATTCGAGCCCTGTGTCAGGCTCTGTGCTGACAGAGGAGCCTGCTGCAGATTCTCTATCCCCCATTCCCCCTTCCTCCCCCTTGCCACTTTCTGACCCTGCCCTACTTGCACTCTCTCTCAAAAATAAACAAACATTTTTTTAAAAGGCACACTGGAGATTTATAATGTAAGCGAGGGAACTAGAGAATCCTAGACATCATTCTTTGGTCTTTTTCTTTGGAACAATATACCTTATTACAGCTGCTCCTTTACATTTCTTACATCTTACGGTGCTGTATCTCTAGTTCAGCTTTCCTTGTTTCTCTATACACAAGCTCCCCAACTACAGAACTTGTATCTCCTCAGTACCAACTAACTACAGAGACCTGGTGCAAAGTATCTGCTGATTTCACTTTCCATTTTACTGATGGGAATTTGGTCAAAATTGAATCAAATGTCCACTATAAGCAACTGTGGCACAGAGAGTGCAGCCCCATGTATGAACAGCTTTCACGGACCCTTCCTCATGAGATCTTTGTTTTGGGGAATGTAGATGTCAGGAAGAGAGTTGTTGTGAAGTTGGGGGCTACATCAAAGATTGTCTTCTACAGAGAATAAAAGCTTTTTCTCTTTGAGAAAAGTAAAAAGACTTAACATTAAACTTAACATTTAAAAAAACCCTATATCCATTGACAACTAATTCCCATTCCTCCCAACTGCTACCTGCCATCACCAACAGCCCTGGGCAACCATTAATCTACTTCCTACTTGTATGGATGTGCCTATTTTAGACATTTTATATAAATGGAATTATACAATATGTGGCCTTTTGGGTCTTGCTTCTTTCACTTAGCATGTATGTAAGGTTCATTCATGTTATAGTATAAATCAACATTTTCTTTTTATTGCCAAATAATATTCTATTATATGGGTATGCTACATTTTACTCATCCATTTCTCAGTTGACAGGCACTTGGGTTCTTTCTACCTTTAAGCTATTATGAATAATGCTGTCATGAACATTTGGGAACAAGTTTTTGTGTGAACGTGTGTTTTTCATTTCTTTTGGGTATATACCTAGGAGTGGTATTGCTGGGTCATATGGTAACTCTATATATATTTAACATTTTGAGGAATTGCCAGACTATCTTCCAAAGTGGTTGTATCATTCTATATTCCCACCAAGTTTCTCTCCACATTCCCACCAAGATTTGTATTGTCATCATTATTATTATTATTGTCATCCTGGTGGGTGTAAAGTGGTATCTCACTGTGGTTTTGATTTTAATTTCCCTAACAACGAATGATGTTGACACATTTTGATATATTTGTTGGTCTTTTATATATATTATTTAGAGAACTATCTAGTCAAAATCCTTTGCCCATTTTTTTTACTGGGTTGTGTTTTTATTATTGAGTTCTAAGCATTCTTTATATATTGTGAATACAAATCCCTTGTCAATTATATGATTTGCAAATATTTCCTCACGTTACGTGGGTGGTCTTTTCGCTTTCTTGATGGTATCATTTGCAGCATAAAATTTTCTCATTTTAATGAACTCTAATGTATCTATTTTTTGTCAGTTGTTGTTTGGGTGCCATACTAATACTACTTTTTACTATAGCTGTATCCCTAGAAATTTATTGCTAACACACTTTGTAGCTCTTGGGGGAAAGGAAGCATGCATCATTGCTACTGCATGTAGATTAAAAACTTGAGTCATTAAAAAAGATTTTTTTTGAGACAGAGAGAGTGCACACAAGTGCACAAGCAGGGAAGGTGCAGAGGGAGAGGGTGGGAGAGGGTAGCACCATCTGACTGAAATTTCCACAAGCCTTAAGTTGCCCAAAGAAGAAAGGCAAACAAAAGTACACGTAGCCTGAATAAATTTTAAGCTAGACAGTGGGCTCAAAAAAAAAAAAAAGAGGGGCGCCTGGGTGGCGCAGTCAGTTAAGCGTCCGACTTCAGCCAGGTCACGATCTCGCGGTCCGTGAGTTCGAGCCCCGCGTCGGGCTCTGGGCTGACGGCTCGGAGCCTGGAGCCTGTTTCCGACTCTGTGTCTCCCTCTCTCTCTGCCCCTCCCCCGTTCATGCTCTGTCTCTCTCTGTCCCAAAAATAAAAAATAAAAAAAAAAATTAAAAAAAAAAAAAAGAGTATTTTTAATGAATAAAGGACTTACTTTGCTCCTCCATTCCATAGTCTAGCCATTGGAAAGTCACTGTGAAAGCCTTTGTAAAGAATAGATTTATAAATAATGTATTCGTTGAGATGCAGAAATGGAAAGTGACAGAATCAAATTAACTAATTTATCAACTAAAGAATCAGCTGGGAAAAAGAAGACATAGACATTAATTTCTTACCACACTGTAAGAAGCAATAGGTAGAACTAGAGTGTCTTCCCTGCCTCCCACTTACATCCTTCAGTCCTTCAACAACTGTAATTTAATACCTACTATGTGCTAGAAGTATGTATATTAATAATACATAACCCCTTAGAGGAGTCTCCAAATATTTATGACAAAATCAACCTTCATGGGACTAACTTCACGGGGCTTTCCCAGAGTCCTCCATTTTGGAGGAATCTCTTCCATTACTCATTTTGGACTGTACTTTATCAACATCTCTACTGGAAAGTTATAACCCTCTACTTTATGGTATAATTATTTATAAATGCATCTTGCCCCCAGCATTAAACTATAAACTCCTTGTGGTGGACAGGATCTGTGTACGAATCACCTACATGACCACCATTATCACCCTGTACATGAATACACAATAAATTTTAGTTGAGTGAATGGATGTTTTTTTTTGTTTTTGTTTTTTTTTGAGGGAGAGAGAGAAGGAGAGAATCTTAACCAGGCTCAACACTCAGTGCAGAGCCCAATGCAGTGCTCGATCTCATGACCATGAGATCATGACCTGAGCCTAAATCAAGAGTCAGACATCTAACTGACTGATCCACCCAGGTGTCCCAAGTGAATGGAGTTTTTAAAAAATTAAATTTAGGGGCACCTGGGTGGCGCAGTCGGTTAAGCGTCCGACTTCAGCCAGGTCACGATCTCGCGGTCCGTGAGGTCGAGCCCCGCATCAGGCTCTGGGCTGATGGCTCGGAGCCTGGAGCCTGTTTCCGATTCTGTGTCTCCCTCTCTCTGCCCCTCCCCGTTCATGCTCTGTCTGTCTCTCTCTGTCCCAAAAATAAATAAAAAACGTTGAAAAAAATTAAATTTAGAAACACCAGTAGAAGATTAATATAAAACCATGTCTTTCACAAAAAAATTACATCCATAAATTGTTAATGCAGAAGCTTATGACCTTAGCCTGGAATACCAGCTATTCTAGTTTCCATATAAATGATTTCTTTTCATCTTCAGCAGTATGCCAAAAAGGGGGTGGCTACATTTTTAGAATATTTCAACTCAAGAGAAAGAAACTCAAAACACTTAACACACACAAAAAATTATGGGTAAGTTATACTTGGGGGGTATCTGATGACTAAAACATATTTTCCTTTTTTTTCCCTTGAATTTAGAAACTTTCCTCAAATCTACCCCAAATGAGCAGTAGATAAATCCAGAAAGCAAACAATTAGATCCAAAATTATTTCACTGACTCTGAAATTCCAGAGTCTTCTTTAACTCTTCCCTATCTTTCATCCCCTGATTAGCGTATATATTCAGCCATCTTTTAAAAAAATTTCAATAATTTTTTAAGAACTTTAGAACCATTTTAGAGAAACAGAAATTTGCAAAGATGCTATACATATCCCACACCCAGTTTCTTTTCCTATTATTAACATCTTACATTAGTATGACACATTTGTCATAATTAATGAACCAATACTGATGTATTTTTAAGTAAAATTCATATTTTATTCATTTTCCTTAGTTTTATCCTAATGACCATTTTCTGTTCCAGGATCCCATCCAAGATATCACTTTACATTTTGTAATCATGGCTCCCTTGGCTGTGACTTTTTTTTTAGATTTTCCTTGTTTTTTAATGATCTTGACAGTTTTGAGGAATATTGGTCAAGTACTTTGTAGAATGTCTCTTAGTTGAGATTTGTCTGAAGTCTTTCCCATGATTATGCTGGTATGGTGGGTTTTTTGGGAGGAAGATGATTCTTACCACATCATATCAAGAGTGCATATTATAAACATTACTTGTCACTATTGATATTAATCTTTATCACCTGGCAAAGATGCTGTTTGTCAGATTTCTCCACCGTAAAGTTACTCTCTCCCCCATGCTTTCCATGCTGCAGCCTTTGGAAAGAAGTCACTATGTAGAGCATATACTTATGGAGCGGCAATTTATGTTCCACTTCCTTGAGGACAAGTAGCCACATAAATTATTTGGAATTCTTTTCCATGAGAGATTCATCTTTTTATCCCCACCTATTTGTTATAGATTTTTCTATTCTCTCCCATTTATTAATTTATTTAATTATTTCTTTATATCAGGATAGACTCAGGTATGTTTACTTTATACTTTTGGTTATTACACAATATTTTATTTTGTTGTTTGAATTGTTCCAGCTGTGACCATTGGGAACTCATTTGTTTGGCTCTTGTGTCCCTAACATAACCCACCACTGTGTTTCTTTTAAATGTTTCCTTACTTTCTGGCACTACAAGATACCCCAGGCTCATAATGTATATCTCCTGCCCCAGTACTAGAATAAGGTATTTCTCCAAAGACCTTTAGTTCCTTTTACTGGAGAAAGATTTTAGGATCCAAAAGCTCTGTGCTAGATATACTTGTTACTACCTGACAGCCACTTCTTTTTACACATTTTTCTCCACTTACATTATTAAAATGTTATACAAGCCACGCTGAGATAGAGCCTAGGAAGAACACTAGAGACCAGACCTTTCACTCTGATCTTTGGGAAGCCCTACTCTTATGGATCAGTTTCTATCTCAAAAAAAAAAAAAAAAAAAAAAAAAAAAGGCATTGTCACTATTTCTTACATGTGATGAAGAATTATATTTCATTCAATACTTATCTAGTAGTATACTTCTTTGTCTCCTATAGAATCATAGAATGTTAGAAAGGGCCTTAGAGATATCAAATCCATTTGTTCACTCATTCACGAATATGTATTGAAGAACTACTATGAATTCAGTATGATCCTGACAACAAGCATATAACAGTAGCTAAAACGTAACAGTCCCTGATGTCATGGAGCTTATGGTCTGGTGACAAAATGATGAATACTTATTTTTAAATATCACACAAATAATTATAACAAAGCAACTGTGCTAAATGCATAAAAGGTAAATAAGAGGAGAGAGTACTGTGAGGACACTAGATCTGCTGTGGATTAGGGTTCAGGGAAGGTTTCCTTAAAGAAGTTAAGAACAGGTGGAGTAGGAGGTAACTAGAGGGAGCAGGAAGACAATTCCAAACAAAGGGAAAGCATGTGCAAAGGTCTGTGGCAGGAGGGACTGTAGTACAGTAAAAAAGCTCAGAGAGCTGAGGGAAACAGGCAAAAGGTGAGCACGGATAGGAAGCCGAGACTAGACTACAAGTCCTTGTCAGCCATCATAAGGTTTTGATCTTATTTAAAACAATTTTTTTAATACTTATTCATTTTTCAGAGAGAGAGAGACAGAGACAGAGACAGAGCATGAGTGGGGAAGGGGCAGAGAGAGAGGGAGACATAGAATCAGAAGCAGACTCCAGGCCCTGAGCGGTCAGCTCAGAGCCTGACGCGGGGCTCAAACTCACTGACCGCAAGATCATGACCTGAGCCAAAGTTAGACACTTAACCGACTGAACCACCCAGGTGCCCCAGTTTTGGTCGTATTAGAGAGGAAAACGAAGTTCCTGACATAAAAAAACTCATTAAGGGTTTTTTTCCTCCCATTAAGGTTTTAAGTAAGGTGGGGTGGGTAGTGACATGTTGAGATTTGTGTTTTGCAAAGATCATTCTGGTCGCTATATGGAGAATGGATTATGGGTGGGCAAGAAGCTCTAGTGTGAGATGACCAGTCAGGAGGCTACTGGAGCAGGACAAAGAGATGATGCTGAAGAACTTGGACAAAAGGGGGGTTATGGAGATGGAGAGAAGTGAGCAGATTTGAGAACTATGTAGGAAGCAGAATTGAGAGGAATCTGTGACATTCTGGGTTTGGGGCAAGCAAAAGGGCAATTTAAGGGCAAGACCTTGGTTTCTGGCTTTGCACAATGAGATGGAGGATGAATAGTGATATCATTCACTGGGGAGGGAAAGAAAACAGTGGAAGAGGACAGGTTTGACAGGCAACACCATGAGTTCAGTTTTAGATTTATTGAACTTGAGCTATTTCTGAGACATACAAATGGAGAGGCCAAAAAGATCATTGGATTTAAAAAATCTGGAGCTCAGGGTTAATGATATAAATCTGATATAGTTTTACAGGTGATAAGTGAAGCTAAGAGCACAGATAAAATAGGAAATAATACAGAATGGGAAGAGAAGGGGCACTGGGCAAGGCAATTACCCACAAAATGAAATTAATAATAATTCCTATCTTACAGAATTGTAGTCAGGATTAAATGTCATCATGTATATGAAAGCAAACAGCAAACTGTAAGCACCAACTCTGTTATTTATTACTATTAAAATTGTGCATTAAAAATGCTTCTGTGGGATATGTGTATGGTTATTTACCTTCAGGTGTTCAACCACTTAATAATGTGTATATCATTATTCACTACTTGAAAAACACAGAATCTCTGGCAGTTAGTGTAAAAGACTAAGAGCTATTAATGATATGAAACACAATATTGCTTTAATGTTATCTCATTTTCCTAATTATTGGTCCACAGGTAGAAAATGAAGCATTGAGGGAAGAAGGAACTAAGGTATAGGAGCAGCCCACATCCTAGCCTATCTCCTATTACCTTCCCTGCAATTGTCCGCTCTCCAAAGCCATTTGGAAACAACTTGTGCATTACAGAAACTGCTTCTTGAATAAATAAAACATCTAATAATAAATCTAAGAAAAATTACTTAACAGATTATGACCATCAACAAATGCTCTTTTCTTAGGGCTGTCCTCTAGAAAATATAATTAACTTCTTTATGTAGAACTGCATATATTTGTAACAATTGGATTCTATCTATATTTTACTCAGATGCAAATCAGATCCTATCTTTAGGATAAAATCGCAACCTATCAGTTTTCATAAAGGTAATCCCAGAATCACAAAGATGAAAGGTACAAAAGTATGTGCTTCCAGAAGAGCTGAGTTGTGCCCTAAATTTACAGCTTTTGAACTGCCCAAAGGCACCTGCCCATGGGGTCTGAAATTCAGCCTGCACTCTGTCACAATGCCTTGTGACTAGGAGCAGGGCTAGGATAGGTTGGATAAAGGCAGGGGGGTGGACCATTTTGTTTTGTTTGGCTCCAACTTGGTGCCTTTGGCACCCTACAGGTTATAGTAGCATTGCAGAAGGATCATATGCACAGGCAATTGTTTGGACTCCAGACAAACATTGGAGTCTTTTTTAAGATCCATTTTGGGTTTAGATAGCAATCTTGAAAGGAAATTTATGACAAAAACAATCGTTAAAATGCTTTTATTAAACTATTACACTATTCCCAGCTACTAAGATGGTTTGATTTTCTTGTTAAAGCCCTTTAAGTGACACCGCGTTGTCAAATGTGGTCATTACACACACTCTAAGTTTTAATACCCAAGGTGTTTTGAAACATTAAAAATAAATAAAAACTCAAGTACCTTTAATTTTATCCAAATATTGCAGAGAAAAGAAAGCCACCATACAGTAACAACAGCTATGTAGATGTTGTATGAAACATTCTTATAGAAGATGTTGTGTCTTGTGGTACAAAGTAGGTGTGGAAAAATCATCTAAAAACCAAGACCTCAGTTCAAATCCTGGATCTGATTTTAACTATTGTTTGGCCTTAACTCACTTAACCTCTTTCAGCCTCCGCTATCTTCACTTGTAAGACATGGATTGAACTCAATTATTTCCAAAGCCTCTTCCAGCTTGACAATTTAGAACTCTACAAATGCTCTTGTTACAAATCTCCTCTTCTTTGTGTGATCTTCTTCATTTTCTATTCCATGGTTATTATTTAACCACTACTTTGGCCTCCTTATCTGTGTATGATAAGCATTTGTCCCCACACTGAAATAACCTCTTCTATTTATTCATGAATTAACTTAATTCATTCATTAAGATTCTCTCTCATCTTTAGACATTTCCAAATTACCTTTCTTTCTTTTCTTTTTTCTCTGTTCTTTTCTTCCTCCTTTCCTCTCCTCTCATGTTTGCTTATTTTTTTTATTAAAAAAAATTTTTTTTAACCTTTATTTATTTTTTTGAGTCAAAGAGTGACAGCATGAACGGGGAAGGGTCAGAGAGAGGGAAACACAGAATCCAAAACAGGCTCCATGCTCTGAGCTGTCCGCATAGAGCCTGACGCAGGGCACGAACTCACAGACCGTGAGATCATGACCTGAGCCAAAGTCGGACGCTCAACCAACTGAGCCACCCAGGCGCCCCTCATGTTTGCTTATTTTTGTGAGAGAAAGAGAGTGTTGAGTGGGAGAGGGGCAGAGAGAGTGAGAGAGTGAGACAGACAGACAGACAGACAGACAGAGAGAAGAGAGAGAGAGAGAGAGAGAGAGAGAGAGAGAGAGAGAGAGAGAGAGAGAGAGAGAGAAGGAAACACAGAATCTGAAACAGGCTCCAGGCTCTGAGCTGTCAACACAGAGCCTGATGCAGGCCTCAAGTTCAAGGACCGTGAGATCATTCATGACCTGAACCAAAGTTGGACGCTTAACCCAATGAACCACCCAGGCACCCCCAAACCTTTCAAAACTTAAAATTTTCATTATCACTTATTCACTGAAAAGCTTAAAGACTTAATTCTCTCTTTGTTCACTGTCTAAATTCTACTGGATAAATGAGCCTAGGACAAATACTCCAGCCCACGTTCTGATAGTCAACAATCATGTATAACCCTAGGCAATAGCAGGGGCAGCGGGTGGTTTAAAAAAAGTTAGACATCTAGGACAAAATTAGCATAGAAGCAAACTAGGAGAAACTAATTCTGAAATAATATATAAATGAAGCAAAGTAGGGTAAATACAGTGAAAGAAAACTCTTAAGAAGTCACAGCAGGATGGGGCGCCTGGGTGGCTCAGTCGGTTGAGCGTCCGACTTCGGCTCAAGTCATGATCTCACAGCTCGTGAGTTCAAGCCTCGTTGTCGGGCTCTGTGCTGACAGCTCAGAGCCTGGAGCCTGCTTCATATTCTGGGTCTCCCTCTCTCTCTGCCCCTCTTCTGCTCATGCTGTCTCTGTCTCTCAAAAATAAATAAACATTAAAAATATTAATAAAAAAAAGAAGTCACAGCAGGAGAAATCTCAATACAGGTAGGCATTGGTTCATCTTGAGCAAAGAATAAGAGTTGAATTGTTAGAGGAAATCTATGTTGGACAACAATACACAGAAACTCAGGTACTGAGCAGTCTGAAAAGCCTTTCTAGGTGTTTTCTTTATTGTAGAGAGAAGAGATGATCAAGAGAACTTTCCTAACCAAAAGTTTTAATTATGGGTTTCTATTCAATACCTGAAGAGTCTTAACCACAGCATTGTGAAAAAATATCTTGTTAAAGAATACTGATCTAAGTAAATCCTTCAAATATATTAGATGAAGATGCCATCATCCCCAGAAATGACTTTACATCCTTGGTGCCTCCTTAGGTCAACCAGGGACACTGTGGGTGAAGGGGAGATGCTCCCCATTACTAATTAGTTATATAGCCTGACTTTCTGGATTCTTCCAACACTTCCAAACTTGGACAAACTTCCACACCAGAGCATGGAATCTGGCTTTCCAACTGGCTGTAAGTGGACAGGATGCAGAACTTAGAACCAGAAGTTAACTCTTCACAGGGTGACCTTTGAATTCCTTCCTCAGGCTATGGTTTCTAGAGAACCCAGGCCAAAACAGCAACAAGGCCATAAAGAGGTGAAGGAAAGAACACTGGGTCAGTAATGAGACACACTGGTCTTAATCTTGCTGTGACTGGCTCTATTAATTAGCTATTTGACCTGAAATAAGTAATTTTCTGAGATCCATAAAATGGGATAGGAATTGGAGAAAGAAAGCCTAGGCTAAGTGACTGTCAGTGGGTTGCTTCCAGGTCCAACACTTTATAATCCTTAGGAATTACACAACCCAAAGCCTCTAATAACCCATTAGAAGATGGGTCAGTGTGAAAACCATGGAGTTCTATTACATCCCAATTCATTTGACCATGGCAATAGTTTGGATCAGCCCTATGACTATAACTGAATCTTGGACAAAATTCTCTTAGTTCTGAAACAGGGTCATTTGCCTTACCATCAGCATCCAATGATATTTGATGTGTGACAGTATATTTTACAACTTAACCAAATATCACAAATCCAATAAAACCAGGCCACAGAAGGACTTATGAGAATTATAAGACCACATCTGTTCTGTGTAAAAGTTATAAATATAAGAGTATTTTTAAAAATCAGTAGTATCAAGTGAAAGAAGCCAGTCACCAAAGTCCACATAAGGTATAATTCTATTTATATGAAATGGCCAACACAGGCAAATCTATACAGACAGAAAGTAATTCATGGTTGCCTGGGACAGGGAGTGGGGAAATGGAGAGTGACTACTAATGGGCACAGGGTTTCTTCTGGAGATAATTAGAATGTTCTAAAATTAGATTATGGTGATAGTTGCACAACTCTGAACACACTGAATAACACTGAATTATATACTTTAAATGGGCGAATTGTATGATATATGAATTACGTATCAATAAAGCTGTTAAAAAAGTAAGAGGGCTCTTTTACTGTATGGAATGAACTGGCTCAGAGACCAAAAATATATATGAGGAAAAAAACAAGCATTTGTCTCTAAGGTCAAAGAACTGTAAAGAATTTTACTTATTTGTACCTTTAAGAAGGTACTGAATAAAAATTAAAAAAAAAAAAGAAGGTACTGAAGAGGACCTACACAATAACTTTAGCTGGTTTCTGTCTGACACTAAATTCCCCCAAGCAGCAAAGAGCCATGCTCTTTGGGGGCAGACTACAGGAAGAACTCAGGAATTCATGCAACTGGCAGAGGAGTTTCCACGTGGGCAAATGCAAAATGACACAAGTAGAGTGACCCTCAACCAGCATCATCACCAACTACAAAAGAGACCTGGATGAGAGAGGGGGTTATTCAACTCAACAGAACATGTTGGGGACAGCTATTATATACAAGGTACTGCTGTTAAGAGCAGTGGTAAAGAGGGGATACAAAAATGACATGAATAGATTCCCACTCCCTCTTGTACTTCCAAGAGCTTCTTCTAATCTGCTAAGAGAAAACATGCACTGAAGGGCCAGGTGAATAAATGCTATGACACAACCTGAAAAGGTACTGAAAGGGTTAAAGAAGGCTTCAGAGAAGACCTGGCATTTTCTATGAGCCTCAAACATTCGAGAATATCAATCCAATATGCTGCTATTCCCTGGAAAACCAATCAAAAATAATAGTTATTCAAAGAAGATAAGAAATACACTAAATTATTCTACCTTATTTAAAACAAAAAACAAGGTGCCTGGGGAGCTTGGTCAGTTAAGTGTCTGACTCTCAATTTTGGCTCAGGCCCTGACCTTACGTTTTGTGACCACATCGGGCTGTGCGCTGACAGCGTGGAGCCTGCTTGCGATTCTCCCACTCTCCCTCCCTCTCTCTTTCTCAAAATAAATAAATAAACTTAAAAAAAATAAAACAAAAAATACTCTTAGTATGAATCACTACACTTCATGAGGAATAGAGTAAGACTTCATTTATAGAGAGACAAGTCTCCCGACAAGTCCTTGGCTTAAAATTCAGATGTGCTTTCTTCTTAAAGTATTTAAGGTTCAGAGTTAGCCCCTGAACTTGTGGCTACAAAAACAGCCAAAGTGCTAATGAGCTACAGGCAGATCAGATAGCTCTTTGTAGGAAAAGCTTTCCTCTGATTTGCTGACATCTATGAGCACAAAGGAGAAGGAAAAGAAAGCAAGGGGAGAGAGCTGTCAGGCAGCAACAGAGAATGGAAGGAGAGGCTGGAAACAATGACAGGGTAGGTGCAAGGTTGCAAGTGGCAGACGCTGGTACAGAAGAAAGCCAGTTACAAAAGAAGGAGACAAGACACTCCTTCTACAGCTTAAGCCAACAAAGAATTATCAGCTCATAAACAGGCAGGGGAGAAAGAAATCAAAGAGCACCTAAGGACACATGCATCCACCCAGAAGCCTGCCAAGCAAGGCAGTTCAAGGGCTCCTGGGGATAGGGGTTATCCATGGTGCAGAGCTATACAGTGACAAACCAAATCATTCGGCTTTATGCCCAACGCCATAAATATTCACATCACAAAACACTGATGTCCCTAAACGTGAACTTGAATCAAGAAAAGCTCAAGTCAAGATAAACAATTTCTGTTTTAAAAGACACGTCTAAGGGGCGCCTGGGTGGCTCAGTCGGTTAAGCAGCCGACTTCAGCTCAGGTCATGATCTCGCAGTCTGTGAGTTCGAGCCCTGCGTCGGGCTCTGTGCTGACAGCTCAGAGCCTGGTGCCTGTTTCAGATTCTGTGTCTCCGTCTCTCTGACCCTCCCCTGTTCATGCTCTGTCTCTCCCTGTCTCAAAAATAAATAAAAAAAAAAACGTTAAAAAAAAAGACACGTCTAAGAAATGTTTTCATTCAAAACTAAAGTCAAAATATTTGGGCCATAAATCATCAAATCCTCAACTATATGACAAACTGATTTTTTTATTCCCCAAACGATTTATTCCCTAATGACCTAGGACAATAGAAATTTCATTCCATAATGGAGCAAGAAGGCCGCTCAAAGATAGAAATCATAATTCTACGAGGGCAATCTAAAAAAAGACAAGGTCAGAAGCCATTTAATTACACGAAAGAATAAAAAGGAAAAACAAAAGAAGATCCCTGGCATACTTATTCTCTAAATCTGAATCTGAGAAGACTTGGATTAAGGGTCTGTGCTCTATGAAAGCAACTGAGACAGGACCCTATGTGCAAATATTTTACATCCTTTTAAAAATATAACCTCAGTGAAGGATGGAACTGTCCCATGTTTCTATCCTCCACAGTACTTAGACATGCCACGCATGCTGTATAAATTTCCCTGTCATTTAACAATGAAAACTTTCACTATGTACTAACAACTGCTTTTGATTAGCTCAGAAGAGTACAGCAGTAACCTCCTACATTTTTCAATTCTTGACACAAAGATACATCAATGGAGAAATCCTATGTCCTTCCCACCTCTCTACTCCCCGTGATTTATGGAGGTGATTTTATCATTACATTTTCTTTTCTCCTAGTTCTTACAACCCAGACCTGCCAGCTTCTCTCAATATCATAGTTACTTAACCCTGACTCTCTCCCAGTCAAAATCTAGGGGCTGATTTCTGGGACAAATTTCAAGACATTTGGAAGAGACGACGGTTTCATTCTGGGTTTAAAGCAGACAAAATGTAATGTATGATCTCAGAGGCTCAGTTCTAAAAAGTTGTGGGGTAATTCCAGGCTTCACCAAGATAAAAAGTAGCAAAGGGTGCCAATGTTCCCCCACTGTTAGTCTGAGCCTTTGGCTACATTGTTATAATTATCCTTTGAACTTTGCATTAAGACTTCTGGTAAACCATAAAGGTGTGATCATTCATCCTAGCCTGTTATCCATTCCAGTGTACAGCTGCCATCAGAGAACTCCATATATTAACATTTGGATCAGAGTATCCACTTTTCAAAGTATATTATCATTCACTATAATAAAATAAGCTATGATAGGGGCACCTGGGTGGCCCAGTCGGTTAAGCGTCTGACTTTGGCTTAGGTTATGATCTCATGGTTTGTGAGTTCAAGCCCCACGTCAGGCTCTTTGCTGACAGCTTAGAGCCTGGAACCTGCTTCAGATTCTGTGTCTCCCTCTCTCTCTGCTCCTCCCCTGCTTGTTCTCTGTCTCTCAAATAAATGAATGTTGAAAAAAGTTTTTTTTAATAAAAAATAAGCTATGATTGGGGTGGGATGCCTTTAACCACTCTGCTTTGAAATTTCAACCTGTGCCATGGTCTTGTCTAGTGGTGAGATGCATTTACATTTCCGATATGTTGCTAAATCTGCAAGATGACTAGCAATCACTTTCAATCACAATTTCCTGATGTAAATAATTAACACCACCCTTTTATTTATTTATTTATTTTAACGTTTATTTATTTTTGGGACAGAGAGAGACAGAGCATGAACGGGGGAGGGGCAGAGAGAGAGGGAGACACAGAACTGGAAGCAGGCTCCAGGCTCTGAGCCATCAGCCCAGAGCCTGACGCGGGGCTCGAACTCACGGACCGCGAAATCGTGACCTGAGCTGAAGTCGGACGCTTAACTGACTGAGCCACTCAGGTGCCCCAACACCACCCTTTTCAAGACACATCATATAAGGTGCTTGCTGATAAAACGAAATATGCAGGAATACAAGCAGCTAGATGTTGACCAACATCTAGCATCTCCCCAATTCCCTCACTCCCCAGTCCTTGGCCTTCTGTTTTTACAAGCTTGATTTTTTAGATTCTACATATAAGAGAGAACATACAGTATTTGTCTTTCTGTGTTTGACTTATTTCACTTAGCATAAGGCCCTCTATATCCACTCATATTGTCGCAAAAGGCAGAATTTCCTTCTTTTTTCATGACTGAATACATGTCTGGTATTATTACCCAAAGCCATAATTTCCAGTCTAATCATAAGAAAACCATCAGACAAACCCAAATATTGGGCCATCATACAAAATACCTGACCAATATTCTTCAGAACCATCAAGGTTATGAAAATCAAGGAAAGACTGAGCAACTGCCATAGACCAGAAGAAACTAAGGAAACATGATGCAACATAGAACCCTGAAGCAGACCCTTGAACAGAAAAAGGACATTAGTAGAAAAACAAGGAAAATCTGAAAGAAGTCTGGTTAAAATAATAATCAGATCTTTTAAAAAACTTTTTTTAAATAAAAAAAAACTTTATTTTTTAAAAAGTTACTCTTATTAAAAAAAAACCACAACTACACCTGAAAAAATATAATTAAACAATTGCAGCTACATAAGATATGTTTATATAACACTCTTGGAAGCATGCCTTTTCATTTAGATCAAATGAATTCTAAAATACCTTCATTATTTTTCAATATTAAATCATTTTCATTCATTTAAGATCCCAATAGGAATTTAGTAAATTCCAATATTGGAAGTTGTTCTCCAGTGTGCTTTGAAATATCTCAATTTGTGCAAAGAATCATCAGAACACCTAATTTTATTTTTTTAATGTTTATTTATTTTTGAGAGAGAAAGACAGAGTGTGAGTGGAGGAGGGGCAGAGAAAGAGAGAGACACAGAATCCAAAGCAGGCTCCAGGCTCTGAGCTGTTAGCAAAGAACTCAACGCAGGGCATGAACCCATGATCCATGAGATCATGACCTAAGCTGAAGTTGGACACTCACCTGACAGCCACCCAGGTGCCCAAAAACACTTAACTTTAATTGGATAAATTTATATTCTATACTGGAATAGAATGAAATTGAAAAGTCCTATGATTTTACAGTATCTGTAAATGAACATTAAATACAATCATAGAGATCACTTATTTATTTTGTCTTGTAAAAATATTTTCAAAAAGGTATTCTGAATGGAGGCAAAAAGACTGTTCATGAAAATATTTGGGCTGAAATATTTGCAGGTTTTATTTTTTGAGGTATAATTTATAATATTCACACTTCATTAATATTGAGTGTACAGTTAAATGAATTTTGACTCACTGTATGCAGTCATATAATAATCACTACAATTGAGATATAGAACATTTCCATCACACCAAAAAGTTCCCTTATATCTTTGCTGTCAATCCCTCCACCTCTCTCCAGCCCTTGGCAACCCCACTGATGTGGTATGTTTTCTGTGCCTTTTCCAGAATTTCATATAAATTAAATAGTACAATATATGGTCCTTTGTTTCTGGCTTTTTTTCACTTAGCAAAATGCTTTTGCAATTTATCCATACTATTAACTGATCAGAAGGTTTTCCCTTTGTATTGCTGAGTAGTATTCCATTACATGAATGTACCACAGTTCACCTGCCAAAAAACATTTAGGTTATTTCCACGTTGGTGCTATCATGAATAAAGCTGCTATGAACATTTATGTATAAGTCTTTGTGTGGGCATATGTTAAGAGTGGGATTGCAGAGTCGTATGCTTAGTGTATGTTTAACTCTATAATAAAGAGTCAAACTGTTTTCCAAAGTGGGTGTACCACACTGCATTCCTGCCAGTAATATATGATAATTCTACTTGCTCCAGATTTTCAACAACACTTGATATTATAAATCTTTAATTGTAGTCATTCTGGTGGGTGTATAGTGTTAGGCCATTTTGGTTTTAATTTGCATTTTCCTGATGACTAATGATGTTGAGCATCTTTTCAAGTGATTATTGGCCATTTGTATATTGTCACTGGTGAGGTGTTTGAAGCTTCTGCCTATTCTAAAAACCGAGTTTATCAGTCTTTTAAAAAATTTTCTCTGCCTGTGATTTGTCTTCTCATTTTCTTAGCCATGTCTTTCAAAGGGTAAAAATTCAAATTTTAATTAAGTCCAATTTATCAATTTTTTCTTTTTATGATATGTGCCTTTTGGTTCCTCTCAAAGATTTCTTTGCCTGATACAAAGTCATGAATATTTTCTCCTATATTTTCTTCTAGAAGTTTTAACTCTTACATTTAGGTCTATGATCCATTTTGAACTAATTTTTGTATAAGGAGTCTGATAACGATCATGGTTACATTTATTGCACTTGGATATCCACTTGTTCCTTTGTACGTTTGTTAAAAGATGATTGTATGTGTGGGTCCATTTCTGGGCTCTCTATTCTGTTCCAAGGATGCACATATCTATCCTTAAGCCTAAACTATACCATCTTGATTAACTGTAGCTTTATGTCAACTCTTAAAATCAAATAGCATAAGACCTCCACCTCTGTTGTTCTTTTTCCAAATTGGTTTGGCTATTCTAGATTCACTGATTTTCCATTTGATTTTTAGCATCAGTTTGTAGGTGTCAGTTTCTTTTTTAAAAAGTCATCTGGGAGGCAAGAATATGCAATGAGAGAAAGTCTCTTCAACAAATAGTGTTGGGAAAACTGGACAGCTACATGCAAAACAGTGAAACTGGACCACTTTCTTACACCATACACAAAAATAAACTCAAAATGGACTAAGGACCTAAATGTGGGACCTGGAACTATAAAAATCCTTGAGGAGAGCACAAGCAGTAATTTCTGTGACATCGTCCATAACAACATCTTTATAGACAGTCTCCTGAGGCAAGGGAAACAAAAGCAAAAATAAACTTTTGGGACTGCTTCAAAATAAAAAGCTTCTGCACAGCAAAGGGAAAAACCAACAAAACTAAAAGACAACCTACAGAATGAGAGAAGATATTCGCCAATGACATGTCCAATAAAGGGTTAGTATCCAAAATACATAAAGAACTTATACAACTCAATACCAAAAACCAAATAATCCAATTTAAAAATGGGCAGAAGAAATGAACAGACATTTCTCCAAAGAAGACATCAAGGTGGCCAACAGAAACATACAGATGCTCAACATCACTCGTTACCAGGGAAATGAAAATTAGAACCACAATGAGATATCACCTTGCACCTGTCAGAACTGTTAAAATCAAAAACACAAGAAACAACAGGCATTGGTGAGGATGTGGAAACAAGGAATCCTCATACACTGTTGGTGGAAATGCAAACTGGTGCAGCCACTGTGGAAGACAGTATAGAGGTTCCTCAAAAAATTAAAAATAGAACTAGCATATGATCCGGTAATTAATTACACTACTGGGTATTTAACCAAAGAATACAGAAACAGTAATTCAAGGAGATACATGCATCTTTATGTCTACTGCAGCATTATTTACAATAGCCAAATTATGGAAGCAGCCCAGTGACCTCGATAGATGAATGGATAAAGATGTGGTGTATATATATATATATATATATATATATATATATATATATATATATATATATATATACAATGGAATATTATTCAGCCATAAAAAACCCAAAATCTTGCCATTTGCAACAACACGGATGGATCTAAAGAGGATAATGCTAAGCAAAATAAACCAGTCACACAAAGACAAATACCATATGATTTAACTCATATGTGGAATTTAAGAAACAAAACAAACGAAGAAAAGAGAGTAACAAAATGACTATCAGAGGGGAAGTGGGTGAGGGGATGGGTGAAGTAGGTGAAAAGGATTAAAAGTATACTTGTCTTGATGAACACTGAGCAATATATAGAATTACTGAATCACTATATTGTACACATAAAACAAATATAACACTTTTTTTAATCTTAAAAATTTTTTTAATCTAAAAAAAGTCATCTGGGAAGAGTTTGTACAGAACTATAAAATTTATCAATATTTCTATCTAGGACTAGAGTTTTCTTTTTGGTTTCAAGGTTTTTAACTATCAGTTAAATTTCTTTAAAAGACCTAGGGCTACTCTAGTAGCCTGTTTCTCCCTGTTGAGCTTTGGTTGTGTCTTTCAAACTGTGTCACTTCATCTAAGTTGTCAAACTTATTGGCATTTATTTATACATATACTTATATATTTTAATGTGAAAGCAAAATTTAAAATATTCTCCATTTAATACAATCTGTTCTGAGTTTATCAAGTACTTCAGCACCTTAGCGGAAGTATTTTTTTCAATTAATAATACTGTGGTTTAAATAGAAGAGTCAATAATGTCACATTTATGAGCCATAGAATGCAACTACGAAGATGATCATGAGCAACTTTGTAAAAATGCTAAAAATAATAAGTTCATTTTGAAATATATTCTTCAGAAAAATACCAGTGAAATGATAATAGATACCAATGCAGTTATGAAAAAGATTATCCAAAATGTCATTTTGAAATATGTTCTCCCATTCTGTCGGTTGTCTTTTAGTTTTGTTGATTGTTTTCTTTGCTGTTTAGAAGCTTTTTATCTTGATGAGGTCCCAATAGTTCATTTTTGCTTTTATTTCCCTCGCCTCCAGAGACATGTCAAGTTGCTGCAGCTGAGGTCAAAGAGGTTGCTTCCTATTTTCTCCTATAGGATTTTTGATGCTTTCCTGTCTCACATTTAGGTCTTTCATCCATTTTGAATTTATTTTTGTGTATGGTGCAAGAAAGTGGTCCAGTTTCATTCTTCTTCATGTTGCTGTCCAGTTCTCCCAGCACCATTTGCTAAAGGTACTGTCTCTTTTCCACTGGATACTCTTTCCTGCTTTGTTGAAGATTAGGTGGCCATATATTTATGGGTCCGTTTCTGGGTTCTCTATTCTATTCCATTGATCTATGTATCTGTTTTGGGGCCAATGCCATAATGTCTTTATGATTACAGCTTTGTAATACAGGTTAAAGTCCATGATTGTGATGTCTCCAGCTTTGGTTTTCTTTTTCAAAATTGCTTTGGCTATTTGGAAGATACATGCATACTACATATTGGATAAAAGTTTAGTATCCAAAATCTATAAAGAACTTACCAAACTCAACACCCAAAAACAAATCACCTAGTGAAGAAATGGGAAAAAGACACGAACAGACCCTTTTCCAAAGAAGACATCCAGATGGCCAACAGACACATGAAAAGATGCTCTACATCACCCATCATTAAGTAAATGTAAATCAAAACTACAATAAGATATCACTTCACCAGTCAGCATGGCTAAAATAAACAACATAAGAAACAACAGGTATTGGCAAGAATGTGCAGAAAAAGGAACCCTCTTGCACTGTTGGTGGGAATGTAAACTGGTGTAGCCACTCTGGAAAACAGTGTGGAGATTCTTCAAAAAATTAAAAATAGACCTAACCTATGACCCGGCAATTCCACTACTAGGAATTTATCCAAAGGATACAAAAATACTGATTTGAAGGGACACATGCAAGCCAATGTTTACAGCAGCATTATCAACAATAGCCAATTTATGGAAAGAGCCCAAATGTCCATCAAGTGATGAATGGATTAAGAAGATGTGGTGTGTGTGCGCGCGCACACACACACACACACACACTGGAATACTACTCAGCAATGAAAAAAGAATGAAATCTTGCCATTTGCAACAACATGGATGGAAATGAAGGGTATGATGCTAAGCGAAATAAGTCAGAGAAAGATATATGATTTCACTTACATGTGGAATTTGAGAAACTTAAAAGATTAACATAGGGGAAGGGAAGGAAAAAAAAAAGTTAAAAACAGGGAGGCAAACCAAGAGAGACTCTTAAAGACAGAGAACAAACTGGGGGTGGGGGTGGGGGTGGGGTTAAATGGGTGATAGGCATTAAGGAGGGCAATTTTTGGGATGAGCACTGGGTGTCATATGTAAGACAGGAATCACTGGGTTCTATTCCTGAAGCCAAGACTACACTGTATGTTAACTTGAAAATAAATTTAAAAAAGAAAAAAGAAAAAATTAAATTATGTGATTATGCCAAGAATAATTACTGTTACTTTTGAATGTGCAGATAATCAATATAAAGTTTATATAAAACATTGCTTTAATGTGTTTTAGAAAAAGATATTTTTGGGAAATAGGTTTTGAATAAGCTATTTTATAGTCCACCAACATAATTAAACCATTTTTCAGTCAAGAAATATATTGAAAATTATGTACCTTTAATTATCTTAAGAATCCTCTTTCATGGAGCGCCTAAGTGGCTCAGTTGGTTAAACACCTGACTCTCGATTTAGGCTCAGACCATGATATCATGGTACATGAGTTCGAAAAAAGAATCCTCTTTCATTCTCAAAAGTGAATTAGGATGATAAATTATCTTATCAAATTAGGTATAACCTAGTGCCTCAGATCAGTATTATGATGACTTCCTAAGATTTTCCTACAATTTTACTGATCTTAAAAGTAATCTTCAATAATTCTGAATAAAACTCTAATGCAGAAACAGGAATGGTCTTTGTCCTATGATAGAAGGATTTCCAATAAGCAGGATATGTTTGAATTGTTTGATAAATGGATAACAGGATTTTCTTCTGGAAACACACACATATACAAAATTATATGTATTATAATCAGATCCCTACCTTACATATGACTCCCAAATAAACACCAAATAGAAGACCCAAAACAAAGGTATAAAACTTTAAAACCAGCAGAAGAAAATCTTTTAAAATTTAATTTAATTTAGTATTATTTTATTTTTATTTTAGAGAGAAAGACAGTGTGAGTGAGGGAGAGGGGCAGAGAGACAGAATCTTACGCAGGTTCCACACTCAGTGCAGAGCCTGATATGGGGCTCGATCCCTGGACACTGGAATCATGACCTGAAGTGAAATCAAGAGTTGGAAGCTCAACTGACTAAGCCACCCAGGTGCCTCCCTTGTGGCACTTTTTAAATTAAAAACCACTGACCTGGGGGTGCCTGGGTAGCTCAGCTGGTTGAGCATCTGGCTCTTGATTTTTGCTCAGGTCATTATCTCACGGTTCATGGTATTGAGCCCTGTGTTAGGCTCTGCACTCAGAGCACAGAGCCTGCTTGGGATTCTCTCTCTCCCTCACTCTCTGCCCCTCCCCTGCATGCGTTCTCTCTCAAAATAAATAAATAAACTTAGAAAAAGAAAAGTTGGGCACCCAACTGACTGAGCCACCCAGGTGCCTGCCCCCCCTTTTTTATTTAGAAGAATATCTTTACTCAGCATGGATTCCTTAATAGATTTCTCAAAAAGGTGTATTTTAAAAGACTGATAAAGTTGATTGCAATGAAATTATAAATTTTTTACAACCAAATATAACAAAAACAAAATTTAAAAGATAAATAACAGATTGGGAAAAATTATTTGCAATATATATTACAAAGAATATCCAAACTTTGTGATGAACCACCAAAAATAAGCAGGGAAATAGTTATTCATGGAAGATGAAACTCCTGTGGCCAATGAACATGAAAAGATGATCAACCTCATTAGTAATTAGCGAATTACAAATTAAACCCACCAGACAGGCTGACATTTTAAAAGTTTGATAATTTTAAGTGAGGAAGTAGAGATAAAGGGAATCGCTATACATTCTTGGTGGAAGTATAAACTAGTATAATCATTTTGAAGAGTTACAGTTGTATCTAGTAAAGCTGCAAATGACCACATCCTATGACCTAGTAATTTCAAATCTAGGTACAGAATTACAAAGCAGCACTGTTGACAGAAACGTAAAGCAAACCACATATGTAATTTTAAATGTTTTAGTTGCCAAGTTCAAGTAAAACAAATGGGGAAAATTAATTTTAATAATATATTTTATTTAATCTAATATATTCACAATAATTTCAACATGTGATTAATAATGTATAATATAAAAGTATAGATGAGATATTTTATATTACTTTTCCACACTAAATCCAGTATGCATTTTATACTTAGAGCACTTCTCAATTTGGACAGACCTCATTTCAAGGACTCAGTAGCCATGTGTGTGACTAGTGGCTATTGTACTGGATAGCAAAGAACTAGAGCCTTGTTAATCAAAGCATCAGTACTACCTAGATATTTATTAGAAACACAGAGTCTCAGGCCACATGCCAGACCTGCAGAATAGAAACCTGTAGTTTAACAAGATCACCAGGTGATTCATATAAATATTTTTTTAAATTTTCTTTTTCAATGTTTATTTTTGAGACAGAGACAGAACATGAGTGGGGTTGGTGGGGGGGCGGTGCAGAGAGACGGAGACACAGAATCCGAAATAGGCTCCAGGCTCTGAGCTGTCAGCACAGAGCCCCACATGGGACTCAAACTCGTCAACTGTGAGATTGTGACCCAAGCTGAAGCCAGACACTCAACCGACTGGGCCACCCAGGAGCCCCAAACATTAAAAAGTCTGAGAGACAATGTCCTAGAGCAGAATTTCTCAGCAGGTTTGATGTGGCAAGATACTACAGGTATACAAAAAAAAAAAAAAAAAAAAAAAAAAAAAAAAGAGTCCTTCAGCCCTTAGGGATGGCAGTTGGTCTGAGCTAGCCAGAAGACCCTACCATTTACTTCTAAACTATCTACCACAGAATGCCATGCAAAAATCCATTTCTGTCTGTCGTGACAGAAAAAAAAGTTTGAGAAGCCCTGCTGGAGAAAACCTCTCACAAAATACAGTGAGACATGTACAGGGGTGACCACTGAAGAACAACCTATAAGAAAAAAAAATATGGAAACAACACAAACATCCATCAGTAGAAGGTGAGATAACTTGTGATATATTTCTTTTTTTTTTTTAATGTTTATTTATTTTTGAGAGAGAGACAGAGCACAAGTCCAGGAGGGGGAGAGAGAGAGGGAGACACAGAATCTGAAGCAGGCTCCAGGTTCTGAGCTGTAAGCATAGAGCCTGACACAAAGTCAGACACTTAACCGACTGAGCCACTCAGGCACCCCAACTGTGATATATTTCTATTATGTAATGTAACATGGTAGTAAAATGTTTTACTAGATCTAAAAATACTGACATGGCTAGATATTGATGACAGTTGGTGGCTTCAGGGAGGAAAAGAAAGGAATAGAACTGGGAAGAAAACATAGGAGACATCAATTATTATGATTCTAATTTTTAAAATTTTCTAAAATATGAAAAAAATGTTTACATTTCTTCATTTTGGGTGACTGGGTGTATGGGACTGCCTTATTATCTTTGCACTTTTGTATTTGGGAAGAGGTTTTGCAAGAAAAACCCAATCTAACCAAAATAGGAATAAATGTACATACAATTTCAAATGAAACAAATATACAGAATAAAAAGTCCTACTTTACTGCTTCCCTCAATCTCAGGTTTTCCCCCCCAGAGTTAACCATAGTTGACAGCTTGGTGTACATCATTCCAATCAAGTTTATATCAATTTCCAAATATGTAATTTCTATATATTCATAGGCTCTTAAGAGAGAATAATGAACATGTGTCTAGGGCTTGCTCTTTTTTTTTTTTAATTTTTTTTTTTTCAACATTTTTTATTTATTTTTGGGACAGAGAGAGACAGAGCATGAACGGGGGAGGGGCAGAGAGAGAGGGAGACACAGAATCGGAAACAGGCTCCAGGCTCCGAGCCATCGGCCCAGAGCCTGACGCGGGGCTCGAACTCACGGACCGCGAGATCGTGACCTGGCTGAAGTCGGACGCTTAACCGACTGCGCCACCCAGGCGCCCCTAGGGCTTGCTCTTTTTACTTAACAATATATCATAGACATCTTTCCTTGTCAGAACATATTTATCTAGCTCATTCTTTTCAATAGCTACATAGTATTCCCTTGTGTTGATACTCATAATGTGTTTAAAAGTAGCATTAAGGGGGACCTGGGTGGCTCAGTCTGTTAAACTTCTGACTCTTGATTCTGGCTCAAGTCATGATCTCTCCATCCTGAGACACAGCTCTGCGTTGGTTTCATGCTGGGTATGGAGCCTGCTGAAGATTCTCTCTCTCCCTCTGCTCCTCCCCACCTCTCTCTCAAAAAAAAAAAAAAAAAAAAAAAGGCGGGGGGAAGCGGGGAGAAGGAAAAAAGTTCAAGTAACATTTGAAAATTGGAGCACTTTTACCTGAAGATAAAACAAAGTTTCCTTCAAATACTTTAAAATTATATTTATTTTTCTCATTTAATAAATTTAGTGATGATATAAAGAAAATTGGAACATTGCCTCTATCTCTCCCTTTAGATGGACGTAAGTAGAGAAACTACTTAATAGAAATAAAAATTTAAAAACACCTACTGAAGTATCAGAAAGCACTTCCACTACCTTCCATTTCAAACACAACTTTTAGAAACAAAAAACTACTTTAGATATCCAAATAACAGCTCTCCTTTAAGCCCAATAATTTAAAGATCACTGGATAATGAAAATTATGTAATGCCTCTTAACCAAGATGCTCTGGAAATTATTTTTTATTCTCACACCGCTATCATTAATGGACACCAGCTGTGGGCTCATAGTATCCTGGGTACATTACACAATAAAAACATAGACAGGATGTCACTGAAAATATGCCACGTACACACCTTGGTTCTAATCAGCATCATAATGAGTACATATTTATTGAAGAAGATGGTGTAGTTAGGAGCCTAGACCCCGGAGTCGGACTGCCTGGGTTCCAATCTTGGCTCAGTCACTTATGTAATACAATGACCTTGAGCAAATAGTGAAGCCTCATTTTCTCCTCTGAAAAGCGATGAAAATATCTCACAAGCCTGCTTTGAGAATTAAAAGAAATGATGAACATGCAGTATTGAGGAAACTGTCTAGCCCTTCCTAAGCACTCACTAGATAACAGGGATTGTCATTATTAGCATTAATGAATAATTACAATACTAAAGGAGTTCTGTTAGGACTAGATTGTACAAAAAATGTGGAACAGTTTCCCAGTTTTCAATAGCTTACAGTTTAAAAATTTTTTTTTTTTACGTTTTATTTATTTTTGAGACAGAGACAGAGCATGAATGGGGGAGGGGCAGAGAGAGAGGGAGACACAGAATCAGAAGCAGGCTCCAGGCTCTGAGCCATCAGCCCAGAGCCCGAGGCGGGGCTCGAACTCACAGACCGCAAGATCGTGACCTGAGCTGAAGTCGGCCGCTTAACCGACTGAGCCACCCAGGCGCCCCAATAGCTTACAGTTTAGAAATCAATTTGAATATCCCAAAATGGAAAGATAAAAATAAAGAAGAATATCACATTCCTATTGAGACTACAAATTAAAACAAAATCACTTCTCAGTCACCTTACCCAAACATGTAAATCTTTAATCAGTTTACCTTATCTAAATACCTAATAGAGATAATAACACTATGCATATAATGGAGGTATGAATACAATCTAGTATATAGGTTAACCTAATAAAGCTTTCTAATATAAATATGAGATTGGGCTTATCTTTGATTACATATTGTTTGATCATGATATTGATCTCATGACCCACAAATCCATTAAGAGTGGCTTCAAGAGGCAGCTAAGAGACCATCACTGCCCATCAACTAGTAGCATATAAGTTGACCCATATTTTGTAGGAAATGTTTTTAAATTTAAAGGCCAACTTATATGCAGTACTTTATAGTTCGCCAAGTTCCTGCAACTTGCTACTTCCTTTTCTCCAAAATTGGGAGATGAACATGACATCCTTCATAACAATTTTAGGGCCTTCATTCAGTACAGATGATACAATTTGTCACATAAGGTGACTCTACATAATTTTACTCAACTAGTTCTACTTTTTTTTTTTTTTTACCCTTAGTGTTTTGAAAATAAAGAATACAATCTGCAGTGCACGGATTAGTTTTAAAAGCCAAAAGTGACATTCAGAAAAAATGACGTTTTGAGCTTGTGTTCCGATTCACTGTAAAACTAAAGTATAAATTACTTATTCAGCTTCACCAATCTCTGCATACTTCATGTTTTCTGCTTTATCTTTTCCAGATTTTTCTCCAGGGATATGTGTGCCCAGGTTCTTGTTTTGAAATCAAATCAAGTTAGAGATACTTACTCAGTACCTACTAGATCTAAAGCCCTGTCTAGTTGCTGGAGAGGGTCCAGAGATGGACAAGCTACTAGTCTCTGGCTTCGAAGAGCTTACAATCTACTTTGGAAAGCTGTAATACAAATACAGCATAATAAGGTCCACATAGCAGTTTGCAATGTGATAGACATTTAAAGATTGGAGAGTGCCATAAACTTCAACTCATTTGAGCAAAGACAGAATTTTCATAGGAAAAGACAAAGGAAGACAGGCATTCTGGAAGAGCAGGCACCAGGCAGGACTGGGGAGCAGTGTTCAGGGATGAGTGGGTTGTCCAGATCTGTCACGGTTGAGAAAACATATTACAAAGAACTTTGAATATTAGTCTAGGGAGTCTTATAGATAACTCAGTATTAAATGACTCATCATAAGTTTTGGGGCCAGAGAGTTAGATGGTAAGAACTTCATTTTGAGAAGATTTACTCATGAAAAGTGTATATGATGAGTCAAAGTGGGAGACCAGGGACACAGAGATCACTGACAAAATTACTGCAATATTTTAGATGAGGTGAAACAGCTCTCTCAAGATTAAAAGTAAGGGAAAAAGTCAAAGAGGTTGGTAGGTAAAGGAAAACTAAAACTGGGGAAAGTTTCTGCCCCTAATATTTTTTTTTTAAAGAGGAAACAGAGACCTGAGATTGTATGAGGGTAGAAAAAGAAAAGCAGAGGAGAGATTACTGATACTTGGAGGGAAAGAGAGGCCAACCACTGAATCAAAGTCCTAGAGGAGAGAATGGAATGGCCCAGGTGGAGGTACTCATCTTAAAAAACCAAAACAAAATGTTTGTACTTCAAATGGGGTGACAGGAGGAAGAATGAAGATACATAGACACTTTGATAGTTGAGGAATTTATGGCAAATAATCTCAGCCTTCTCAGAAAGTAGGAAGAAGTTCATCTCTGCGTAAAGGAACTAGGAAGAGAGTGGGTGCTTGCTGTGAGCGCGGGCATTTAGAAAATACTGAAGAGTAAAAAAGTACTGATTTAAAAGCTGCTAAGATACCTAATGCAAAGGAAAAGTAGTTAGAATGGTCTTATTCAAAATTAATGTTTGTGCTTCAAAGGACACCATTACGAAAGTCATAATACAATCCACAGAACAAGAAAAAATATTTGCAAATCATCTATCTGATAGATGGTCTAACATCCTGAATATATAAACGAAAATACAAATAATCCAATTTAAAAATGGGCAAGGGATTTGAATTGGATATTTCTCCAAAGAAACACAAATAGCCAATACACACATGTAAAAATGCTCAACATCATTAGTCACTAGGGAAATGAAAATCAAAACCACAATTTCAGACCACCTCACATCCATTAAAATGATAATAATCAAGAACAAGTGGTCATAATTAAAAATAACAAGAGGTGGTGAGGGTGTGAAGGAATTCAAACTCTCATACTGCTGATGGAAATGTAAAACAGTTTGATAGTTCCTCAAACAGTTAAACACAGAGTTACCATATGATCCAGCAATTTCATTTCTAGGTATAACTCAGTGAAAACATATATCTGCACAAAAACTTGAACATAATGTTCACAGCATCATTATTCATAATAGCCAAAAAGTAGAAACGATTTAAGTAGCCACCAAATGATGAATGGATTAAAAAATGTGGGATACAGCAATAGCACTGCTAGGAATTTACCCAAGGGATACAGGAGTACTGATGCATAGGGGCACTTGTACCCCAATGTTTATAGCAGCACTCTCAACAATAGCCAAATTATGGAAAGAGCCTAAATGTCCATCAACTGATGAATGGATAAAGAAATTGTGGTTTATATACACAATGGAATACTACGTGGCAATGAGAAAGAATGGAATATGGCCTTTTGTAGCAACGTGGATGGAACTGGAGAGTGTGATGCTAAGTGAAATAAGCCATACGGAGAAAGACAGACACCATATGGTTTCACTCTTATGTGGATCCTGAGAAACTTAACAGAAACCCATGGGGGAGGGGAAGGAAAAAAAAAAAAGAGGTTAGAGTGGGAGAGAGCCAAAGCATAAGAGACTGTTAAAAACTGAGAACAAACTGAGGGTTGATGGGGGGTGGGAGGGGGGGAGGGGGGGAGGGGGGGTGATGGGTATTGAGGAGGGCACCTTTTGGGATGAGCACTGGGTGTTGTATGGAAACCAATTTGACAATAAATTTCATATATTGGGGGAAAAAAAACGTGGGATATTGATACAATGGAATATTACTCAGCCATAAAAATGAAGCACTGATATATGCTACAACATGGATGAATCTTACAAACATTATGCTAATTAAAAGTAGCTAGACAGAAAAGGCTACACATTCCATGATTCCATTTATATGAAATGTCCAGAACAGGCAAATCTACAGAGACAGAAAGTAGGTTAGGGTTTCCAGGGACTGGGGGTATGGGACAATAGGGAAATCTGGAGTGATTGCTAACGGGTACAAGATTTCTTTTTTGCTGTGATGAAAATTTTATGGAATTACACAGTGTATAATTTGGTGAATATGCTAAAAATCACTGAACTGTACACTTTAAATAAATTAATTTTATGACATGTGAAATATATATAAAGATTTCTAGGCAGCAGTGAGTTCAGATTACCTGTATTTTGTTCTACACCTATTTAGGATGGAATCATGGCTGTCTCAGGCTACAAGAAGTCTCACACAAGTCAGATTATAGGAGTTTCCCAGAGCAGAGTACTGGCAAGACATGAATGACAGAAAGTGAAAGGAATGAGCAGCACATTGTTGGCCTATAAAGGCCGAGGCTCTTTCAAAACCTAACAGTAAAAAACAAATGCACAAATATGAACAGACATTTCACCAAAGAGGATACACAGGTGGCATTTAAGCACATAAAAGGACATTCAACATCATGAGCCATTAGGGAAATGTAAATCAAAACCACAGTGAGGTATCACTACACATCTCTCAAAAGAACTAACATAGAAAATAACAACACTAAATGCTGGCAAGGATGCAAAAAAACTGGATTATTTATATATTGTTGATGAGAATGTAAAATGGTATCAACACTCTGGAAAACAGGCAGTTTCTTATAAAACTACACACAACCCTACCATACAACCTACCAATTGTACTTCTGGGCATTTACCCCAGAAAAATGAAAACCTATGTTCACACAAAAACCTTTACACAAATGTTTACAAAGCTTTATTTGTAGCAACCGGAAACTGAAAACAGCCCAGATATCCTTTAACAGGTAGTGGTTAAACAAGTTGTATTATATAATGGAATATTACTGGGCAATAAGAAAACTATTGGTACATATAACAACTAGGATGAACATCCAAGGAATTACACTGAGTGAAAAACACCAATACCAAAAGGTTACATAGGGTGTGATTCCATTTGTAGGAGGTTCTTAAAATGGCAAAAGTTATAAAAGTAGAGAATGGATTAGTGGTTGCCAGGGAAGAGAGACGGAGAATAGGAAAGAAGAAGGTGGTTATAAAAGAGCAAGAAGATGGATCCTTATGGTGATGGAGAGGCGCTTATCTTGAACGTATTAATGTCAATACCCAGTTGAGATATTGCACTATACTTTTGCAAGATGTTATTATTGGGGAAACTGGGTAAAGGGTACATTGGATCTCTCTGTATTATATCTTACAACTGCATGTGAATCTACAATTATCTTAAAATAAAGTTTAATTAAAAAATAGTTCAGGTTGGGCTGAAGGCAAACCAACCCAAAATGTGACATGCAGCTTTCACATCTATAATATGACGAATATAATGCCTACTAAGGGGAATTAAAAAAATATATATGTAAAGTGAGTAGCTTCTGAAACACAAGGTTTCTTAAGGATAAATGGTAGTTTAATGTACCATCTACCATTACTGAAATGGCTCAGCAACTGCAAACGGCTGGCAATGTCCAGAGGACTCCATATTCGTTAAGTCCTTGAAAGGCATATTCATGATACCTAAAACCCATAAAAAAACCAGACCCCCCCCTCCTAGTGCAAACTGGGTCCTCTCACTGAGAGACTTCTTCTGTTCAAGAATACTAGAAGTCATAAAAGAATGGATCTAAATAGATCTAATATTTACATGAGTCAGAGATCTGCATGTAAGCATCAGCTATAGCACAGAAGTTTGCAAAACTGGTTCTGGAGTCACACTGCCTGGATTTGAATCTCACCTCATCCATTACTAACCATGTGACCTTAGTCAAAACAAGGGGTTCTCTGGGCCTCAGCTTCCTCATATATTATAAGAATCAAAGAGATAATACATATACATTATCTCTGCATAGTGCTCTATAAGTATCCAATAAATGTTAGCTGTTATTAGCAATTAAACAAGGCTATATAATAATTAATTAGTGCGGTCCAACCTTTCCTGCACAGAAGGAATCACTTCAATGTTCCTAACACCTTATCCAACCCTTACTTAAACATATCTGGTGATGGGTAGCTCACTGCTTTTCAAGGCAAGCTATTCCAATTTTAGGCAGCTGCAATCGCTAGAAAGTTTCTCCTTCTATTTTTAATCCAAATCTTTAACTTCCAAACATTAGTCTTGGTTCTGCCTTTTCAAGCTATGAAAAATGTCTGGGCCCTCTTCCACACAAGCCTGTCACAATCTGGCACCTGCTATCTCATCATGTGGTGCTTTTGGAAACTAGTCTGCTCCTCTCTAGTCCTGTGACTCAGGACACATCTCTCTGAGCCTGTTTCCTCATCTCAAAAGTTGGAGTCCCAGATTAAATAATCTCTAAGGTTTTTCCTCCCAGGAAGGAAATATTATCCTTTTCAGTCTCCCCATCACCCTGCTGCCTTCCTTTGAGTATGTTGCAGTTGGTTAACGTCCTCCTTAAAATGTAATCCCCTGAACGGAACACAAAACTGAAGTTCTGGTCCTATTTAATGCAACTTAATAGAAGCATTTGGGGTTAACATCCTACCACTTTGCTTTATGGTGAGCTTATAGCTAAAAAAATTTTCTGGATCCTTTTGCCATAAAATGCTATCTTCTTTATCCAGAATTGATCTTTGGAATCCATAATCAGGATTATTACATTTATTTCTGTTTAATGTCAGCTTTTGAAGCTCTGTCCCATAATTTCAGCTCATGAAGCTCTGTTTTAATTTTAACTGTGTCAGTCATTCATTGTATTAATGAAGGTACATCTATCATATTCTTATCAGGGAAACATTAAAAATATCTTTTAATATTCCACCACATATAAATTGCTTATATGTAAAAACTGCTTCCTCACTGTTTTTTTACCATTTTATTTTTTTAAATTTATATCCAACTTAGCATATAATGCAACAATGATTTCAGGAGATTTCTTAATGCCTCTTACCCATTTAGCCCACCCCCCCCCCACAACCCCTCCAGCAACCCTCTGTTTGTTCTCCATATTTAAGAGTCTCTTATGTTTTTCCCCGCTCCCTGTTTTTATATTATTTTTGCTTCCCTTCCCTTATGTTCATCTGTTTTGTATCTTAAAGTCCTCATATGAGTGAAGTTATATGATATTTGTCTTTCTCTGACTAATTTCACTTAGCATAATACCCTCTAGTTCTATCCACATAGCTGCAAATGGCAAGATTTCGTTCTTTTTGATTGCTGAGTAATACTCCATTGCAAGTGTGTGTGTGTGTGTGTGTGTGTATGTGTGTGTGTATACACACACATACACACACACACACACACCACTTTATCCATTCATCCATCGATGGATATTTGGGCTCTTTCCATACTTTGGCTATTGTTGGTAGTGCTGCTATAAACATTGCGGTGCATGTGCTCCTTCAAAACAGGATACCTGTATCCCTTGAATAAATACCTAGTAGTGCAATTGCTGGGTCGTAGGGTAGTTTTGTTTTTAATTTTTTGAGTAACCTCCATACTGTTTTCCAGTATGGAAAACTGGCTGCACCCGTTTGCATTCCCACCAGCAGTGCAAAAGAGATCCTCTTTCTCTGCATCCTTGCCAACATCTGTTGTTGCCTGAGTTGTTAATGTTAGCCATTCTGACAGGTATGAGGTGGTATCTCATCGTGGTTTTGATTTGTATTTCCCTGACGATGACTGATAAGCATTTTTTCACGTGTCTGTTTGCCATCTGGATGTCTTCTTTGGAGAAGTGTCTATTCATGTCTTTTGCCCATTTCTTCACTGGCTTATTTGTTTTTCGGGTGTTGAGTTTGATAAATTCTTTATAGATTTTGGATACTAACCCTTTATCCGATATGTCGTTTGCAAATATCGTCTCCCATTCCATCAGTTGCCTTTTAGTTTTACTGATTGTTTCCTTTGCTGTGCAGAAGCTTTTTATTTTTATGAGGTCCCAATATTTCATTTTTGCTTTGTTTCCCCTGCCTCTGGAGATGTGTTGAGTAAAAAGTTGCTGGGGCCAAAGTCAGAGAGGTTTTTGCCTGCTTTCTCCTTGAGGACTTTGATGGCTTACTGTCTTACATTTAGGTCTTTCATCCATTTTTAATTTATTTTTGTGTATGGTGTAACAAAGTGGTCCAGGTTCATTTTTCTGCATATCGCTGTCCAGTTTTCCCAGCACCACTTGCTGAAGAGACTGTTTTTATTCCATTGGATATTCTTTCCTGCTTTGTCAAAGATTAGTTGGCCATACATTTGTGGGTCCATGTCTGGGTTCTCTCTTCTGTTCCATTGATCTGAGTATCTGTTTTTGTGCCAGTACCATACTGTCTTGATGATTATGGCTTTGTAATACAGCTTGAAGTCTAGGATTGTGATGCCTCCTGCTTTGGTTTTCTTTTTCAAGATTGCTTTGGCTATTTGGGGTCTTTTCTGATTCCATACAAATTTTAGGATTGTTTGTTCTAGCTCTGTGAAAAATGTGCTTCCTTACTGTTAATGTTAGACTTTTTTTTTTTTTTTTTAGGAAAACCATGTATGCCAACATAATTTTTTTAATTTAATTTTGTTTTATTTTTTAATGTTTATTTATTTTTGAGACAGTGAGAGAGAGGCAGAGAAAGAAGGAGACAGAGAATCCCAAGCAGGCCCTGCACTGTCAGGGCAGAGCCTGATGTGGGGCTGAAACTCACAAAGGGTGAGGTCATGACCTGAGCTTAAATCAGGAGTCGAGACGCTTAATTCACTGAGCCACCCAGGGACACCTAATGTTGGATTGTTTTTAAAGATATTTCTTAAGACTTCTGATGTACAAACCAACTGAAATCATGTTTTGATTCTTTCAACTTCATTAGTTCTCTTTTACTGATCCTAAAACCAGGACATAAAGTAGTCAAAACAAAGAGCAGGGTATGCCTCTCACTGTGTTGGGACTGCCTGATGGGAGAGGAACTGATCCATACCACCCTGCAAACATTTGCACCTTCTTCTATTTATAACAAGTGCTGAATACCTTACCTTTGTTAATAGATTTTATTTTCTTTTAATATGAAATTTATTGTCAAATTGGTTTCCATACAACACCCAGTCCTCATCCCAAAAGGTGCCCTCCTCAATGCCCATCACCCATTTTCCCCTCCCTCCCACCCCCATCAACCCTCAGTTTATTCTCAGTTTTTGAGAGTCTCTTATGGTTTGCCTCCCTCCCTCTCTTAAATTTTTTTTCCCTTCCCCTCCCCCATGGTCTTCTGTTAAGTTTCTGAGGATCCACATAAGAGTGAAAACATGTGGTATCTGTCTTTCTCTGCGTGACTTATTTCACTTAGCATAACACTCTCCAGTTCCATCCACGTTGTTACAAAAGGCCATATTTCATTCTTTCTCATTGCCACGTAGTATTCCATTGTGTATATAAACCACAATTTCTTTATTCATTCATCAGTTGACGGACATTTAGGCTCCTTCCATAATTCGGCTGTTGTTGAAAGTGCTACTATCAACATTGGGGTACAAGTGCCTCTATACATCAGCACTCCTGTATCCCTTGGGTAAATTCCTAGCAGTGCTATTGCTGGGTCATAGGGTAGATCTATTTTTAATTTTTTTTAATTTTTTTTAACGTTTATTTATTTTTGAGACAGAGAGAGACACAGCATGAATGGGGGAGGGGCAGAGAGAGAGGGAGACACAAAATCGGGAGCAGGCTCCAGGCTCTGAGCCATCAGCCCAGAGCCCGACGCGGGGCTCGAACTCGCGGACCGTGAGATCGTGACCTGAGCTGAAGTCGGATGCTTAACCGACTGAGTCACCCAGGCGCCCCTATTTTTAATTTTTTGAGGAACCTCCACATTGTTTTCCAGACAGGCTGCACCAGTTTGCATTCCCACCAACAGTGCAAGAGGGTTCCCGTTTCTCCACATCCTCTCCAGCATCTATAGTCTCCTGATTTGTTCATTTTAGCCACTCTAGTGTGAGGTGGTATCTGAGCGTGGTTTTGATTTGTATTTCCCTGATGAGGAGCGACGTTGAGCATCTTTTCATGTACCTGTTGGCCATCCGGATGTCTTCTTTAGAGAAGTGTTTATTCATGTTTTCTGCCCATTTCTTCACTGGATTATTTTTCAGGTGGGGAGTTTGGTGAGTTCTTTATAGATTTTGGATACTAGCCCTTTGTCCCATATGTTATTTGCAAATATCTTTTCCTATTCTGTTGGTTGCCTTTTAGTTTTGTTGATTGTTTCCTTTGCAGTGCAGAAGCTTTTTGTCTTCATGAGGTCCCAGTAGTTCATTTTTGCTTTTAATTCCCTTGCCTTTGGAGATGTGTCGAGTAAGAAGTTGCTGCGGCTGAGGTCAAAGAGGTTTTTCCCTGCCTTCTCCTCTAGGGTTTTGATGGTTTCCTGTCTCACATTCAGGTCCTTTATCCATTTTGAGTTTATTTTTGTGAATGGTGTAAGAAAGTGGTCTAGTTTCATTCTTCTGCATGTTGCCGTCCAGTTCTCCCAGCACCATTTGTTAAAGAGACTGTCTTTTTTCCGTTGGATATTCTTTCCTGCTTTGTCAAAGATGAGTTGGCCATACTTTTGTGGGTCCACTTCTGGAGTCTCTATTCTATTCCATTAGTCTATGTGTCTGTTTTTGTGCCAATACCATGCTGTCTTGATGATTACAGCTTTGTAGTAGAGGCTAAAGTCTGGGATTGTGATGCCTCCCACTTTGGTTTTCTTCTTCAATATTACTTTGGCTATTCAGGGTCTTTTGTGGTTCCACACAAATTTTAGGATTGCTTGTTCTAGCTTCAAGAAGAATGCTGGTGCAATTTTGATTGGGATTGCATTGAATGTGTAGATAGCTAAATAGGGTATTTTAAACATAGCTAAACTACCTGTCCTCCTGAGGTGAAAAAGGTAAAGATTATTATGGAAATTTACTGTCATCGACAATTTAACAAGTTTTAAAAAGCTTTAGAATTAGTTACTGCTTGCCTCCATTATAAAAACTTCCATTGAAAAGCTCAGTGGTTTTCCTTTTGTAGGACTCCAGAATTTACCATGTTACATTCCTTTATGTCATACTAATTAACATCCATATGACTGTTCAAGTTCTAAGAAGTTCATTTCACTAACTGGATTATTATTGTAAATGTCAGATACTGTCCCTTTCAAAGCTAAAATTGTCCCAAATTTTTGTTAACAAAAAAATAGTCTGTGTTTATTATCTATAAGTTATACCTTGATAAAATCTTTAAAATGACAAAAATAGCAGTGCCTGGGTGGCTCAATCAGTTAAGCACCTGACTCTTGATTTTGGCTGAGGTCATGATGTCTCAGTTTTTAAGGTTGAGCCCCATGTGAGGCTCTGCACTGACAGCACAGAAGGGATTCTCTCTCTCCTTCTCTCTCTGCCCTTTCCCTGCTTCTCTCTCTCTCTTTCAAAATAAATAAACATTTTAAAAAACATTAAAAATCAAAATAAAAAAACAGTAAAAATTTCCTCTGTCAGGTAAATCTTGGTATTTCTCTCCCTGTTGCATGATTTCCTCTATATTCTCTAAATGCATAGGGATTTTTGATTAATATTATTATTTTGACAGTCAAATTTTATTGACCACCTATTACCATGCTGACATGTTCACAAGAGCAAAAAAGCAAAACATGGACATTAGAATCTTGACCCACCTCAAACCTTGACCTTGTCTCACTGCACAGAGAAAACTCCTGGTTTTCTCTGTAGGTTTTACAGACTGACCCCACTGTTCATAAGAGTCACTGCATGATGGCTGCACTTGGCCTAATCTCAAGTTGATGACACATCCCCTTTCAAGCCATTCCCTCCTCTGGGACCCATATCCTTTAACAGACAAAGTGGGTCCTCTCTGATGCCAATTCATATGAAACTTTTTTAACCTGGTAGAATTTTGTGGTCCATAACAATAAAACATTAGTATGAACTGTGAGTTAGACCATGGGGATATGTAATGACATAACACAGTATCTGTTAAAATGGGATTCTAGGGGCACCTGGGTGGCTCAGTCGGTTAATCGGCCGACTTCGGCTCAGGTCACGATCTCGCGGTCCATGGGTTCGAGCCCCGCGTCGGGCTCTGTGCTGACAGCTCAGAGCCTGGAGCCTGTTTCAGATTCTGTGTCTCCCTCTCTCTGACCCTCCCCCGTTCATGCTCTGTCTCTCTCTGTCTCAAAAATAAATAAACGTTAAAAAAAAAATTTTAAATGGGATTCTATCTGTAACCTATTCCAGTCAGCACTAATCCAAATGGTATCTATTCTTTAAAAAGAGACAAGAACCTAAGGCCTCATTCTAGAATATCTTTTTCAAGTCTGGGCTATATATCCATTGTAACAAGATTGTCTAAACTGGAAAATGGGAAACAATTAGTCTGCTTTGCAGACAAGTCACTGCATCCTTAGTCCTGAAGCATTACCAAGTATATCTGTAAAATGAGTTGATGAGACTAAATTACTGATTTTCTGTCTGCTCAGACTCATAGGAACCCCCACCTATGAAAGTAATATTGGGCTACATGTTAATTTTATTTCAAAAAGCTTATTTGCTACATCATCTAAATAAAACGTCTTATCTTTTTTTTTTTTTTTTTTCTGAGCTGGAGTTATGGTCCTAACCATGATTTTTCTCATGTTGACCAGAAGTCCTGCTCAGCTTTAATAAAATTTGGAAACAAATGCATTATTACTTAATCAATGTAGAATAGTAAATCTTTCAAAATTTGGAGGCCACGGGAAACAAAATTATTAAAAGGATCTTTGGCAAAGAAAAAATGGTAATCACAGAGCTAGATCACTGAGTTATATTTTCAGCTAATAATTACTGTGTACTTACCTGTGAAAGGTTTTCCTCTAGGTCTGAGGGTTATAGGGATAACATTGAGAGGTCCATGGTACAGTCCAATGAAGGGGATGATCTCTTAGGTGCCTTCCATCTGCAATATGGAAGGTCTACCTATATGTTAAGGGGAAAGTTGTTTGTTGTTGGTAGTGCTATTTTAATTTATGATTTTCCCCTCAACTGTAGTTAGGCTATAAGAAACTTTTAAAATTTCCTCACAAAGGGCACAAAACTCCCTGCCTGCTTTTCATAATGTCAGTTTTTATGCCATCACCAACCATTCCTACCTAGGTCTACATATCAGAGGTCTAGAACTTACACCATAAGCAACTAGGAGATGGGAGTATCGGGGTCTTTCTTGAGGCTAAGGTCATAGCAAGGGTTGGGAAAGCTCAGGATGATGAATAGCCAGCTTCTCTGTCCAGGCCTCAGTACAAGCGAATCCTGATGGGAAAGTATGATTCTTAGGTCCTGCACGGTATAAAATAGAACATGTTTGCTTCCTGTCTCTGCATAATAAATCCCTTAAAAACCACACAGCCCTTGGAAGGTTACTAGACATTGCTGGTTTGATACAGAGCCATCATTCGTCAGCCCAGAAAATGTCATCTCCCTGGCTTGGAGAGTAACAATTTTAAAGTATCGGATGGGAAATGAAGTCTTAACCAAATAGACCTCAAATTGCAAATTCTAAAGTGGTGTCAATTTTAATGGAAAATAAATAAATCACTTCCAACAAGATGCATCTTAACCCTTGAATAGCCATAGTTTATCACAGATATTAAAGGATCTAAGTTCTTAAGCCTCCATTTCCAAGCACATAGTTTAAGTATTATAAAAGAACAAGTATTTCTCCTATTAATTTAAGTGAGCTCTGACCCAACCTGCTTTTTTGACACCTGTAATAAAAAACATTCAATGGCAAATATACCTAGATTATGGTATAAATACAGAACACTATCTTCTTTAGACAGTACTTTCCTTTTACATAGGTTCCACTGTATCGAAGGAAACAAGTATATATGCATCCACGTAAGCATTCAGAGTTGTTTCCCCTGCATGTTCCCTTTTAGACTCATTTCTTCCATAGAAATTCCATATGGAAAGGAGTGAGCCAACTCAAAAACCAACTGTCTAAATTCAATTATTCACTCCCCTGGTACGAGAGCAGGAACTTGTGAAAACACAAGTCCCAACAGGCAGAAGGAAATAATCTGAAAAATGAAAAGCTCTATGAACCAGTACAAAGGTTTCCCAGTCTCTGGGTGTGAAACAATCCCTTGTCAAGTCATCTCTCAGTCTGAGATGCCCAGAAATGGGTATCTGAGAGTAGCCCATGCTTGTTACCAGAAATCTCAATTCTAGCCATTACATATACTCCTAGAAATACCCAATTCATCTACATGGCTGGCACATATTTGCTCTTGGATATAGACTGCTGTAGAGAAAAGTTGTGATGTCTGAAATCACAACATTCTTGTCCTGATTCTTTCCCCAGAAAACATTTCTTTTGCTCACTGTCCCGGAACATTATACCTGGGGAGATCTATAAGCCAAAGATGACAGGTTACAGCATATCCATGTCAATGGGTAACTGAACACAGTTTAGGAGTCAACTGTCATTACCTATCATGGCTTAACATTCAAGTCAATCAAAGAAGGTGCCCTCTACTTAGAACACACACACAACTATTTTCCTTTTTCTTCCTAGGAACTATGGTGTACTATTCTGGGACAGGAAATATTACTAGAATGGCTGAGGTTCTGTTTGAGAAAAATCATTACAGAGAAATGGGAATTTCTTTACACATTCTTAAATATAGGAGGAAAACGTTCAATTCCATTAATCGTCAAAAATATTAATCAAAACTATACAAGGCTGCAAAAAAATGACAAAAGGCCATTTCTGATATATTAAATTGGCAAAATTTAGAAAGGCAATACTGTTTTTGGCACAACTTTTATATTGGGCATTTTGGCTATTTGTGCCAAAAATTTTACGATGCTTGTAACAACTGACTCAGTAATTCTACTTTAAGGGCATTTATTTTAAAGCAATAATCAAATATATATATAAAGACTTATAAACACAAATGTTCATCCTCAAATAATAGGAAAATCCATTTTTTTATAGAAATAATAGTCCAACAATAGGGATTTGGTTAAATAAATTGTGGTGTATCCATGAGAGAATACTATGTAGCTATTTTCTAAAAAGGACACATTCTGCCATATCCTATATCAATTACTTTCTCTGGCATAGTGTGATAGGAACAATTAAGAGTTTCTTTATAATATTTCCAAAATTTTTGAAAATTTGCAAAAGCATACTGTTTTTATATGAAGAAACAATGATTTATAACAGTAACAACTGCCTTGAGTACTCACTTTGTGCCAGATTGAACAGATAAGCGTTTTTTCAGTAAGTATCTCATTTAATCTTTACCATAATCTTGTAAGGCTGGGTACTATGATTAGCACCATTTTGAAACTACAGAAGTGACAGAGTTGGGACTTGAACACAGATCTAATTCCAAAGCTTGTGCCCTTGACACTTTTAACCACTAAGAGATATCACATTTCTGAGTTACTTTTCTTGGAACCAAGTTTTCCAAGAAGCATTAACACATCCAATTTCATATGGAAAGAGAAAAATAGCAAATAAAGAGTTTGGAATTATTCCATGCTAAAAGGACAAGGAATCCTTTATGACTCTACACACAGCTTGAATTTGGGTAGGGTACTGTTTCTATAAGCCTATGATAAGAGTGACACATGTCTAAATTCATCAAGCAAATTGGAGGAGTGGCCTCAAATCTCTAGCACAGAGTTTCTACACACTTAGTTCTCTTACACTGTCACATGTTATTGATGTTAAGTGATACTTGGTGGCAATCATGATAAAGCAAACTTCAGTGACAAAAACCACATTCACTTGGGTTTTGCTAAAATTGGAGATTTTCTATGATCCAGAGGATTTAATCAAGCTTTAAGCAATGATCGCCCAGTCAGTATGCACTCAGCAAGTCCCTCAGTCCTCTGATTTTGGGGCAAGAACATGTTTTCACATGGATGAGCCATTCTTGGACACTTAGATGAGGAACCATGACACATATTTTAAAGGAGTCATTCACATCTTTGAAAAACAACCTACACACGATCTCTATTTGAATGTTAAGGAATAACCTTAAATATATTCATGGGAAGTATTTAAATGTGTTCTTTCAAAAAAATGCGGTATTGTATGTTTCTTGTACTGAGCTCTATAACATGGTAAAATGAATAATTTCTCATTCATTTTTGCTTTTTCCCACTGCTGTTGTAGCCAAACTAGATCAACCATGCAGTGAGCCCATCAACTATTTTGCAATAACTTACAATAAAAAATTCAAATGGCCAAATTGGACTTCATAACTAACAGACTGTCTTAAATATATCAATTAGATAGTAGTAAATATCCACATAATTTGGAACTTACTGGAAACTAATCATGTAAAACTGATGTGGTTGTCGCCTTTTATGAGCAAATGATATTCTGTAGTAGATTAGTGACTAACTTCAGGAGAAAGCTGGCAAGATTAAACTTTCACATCAAACCCTATGAAGATTCACCTTGTCTAACTGTGAGTGTGAAGTATGTGGGTAGTCAGGCTTAACCCAAAGGAAGGCACCATTGCTGGACTCTAACACTCTACCATTTTCCCAGGATAGATCTGATTTTACTCTACCTGCTAGAGGGGATGCAAATCACTTCTTACATATACTGTATTACAAAGTAAATACTCAGATAAGTAACTGCAAGATTAAAAAAAAAAAGACAGTGCAGCAAGCTCAAGTTCAAGGCCAAAAGACATTTGATGATTCAAAAAAGTGAAAATACTGATAGGAAAATATTAACTTCTCACTTTTTAACCAAAATGACTCAACAGAGTCTAGAAAATTTTAAAATGTGATCATCGCTAACAAATATAGTAAGTACTCTTCCTTTGAACAGAGAAGGGGGAAAACTAAGTGGCTAGATGTATTAAGGTAACTAAGGGAAAAAAGGTTTCTTCAAATACTGCCTATTACTGGACACGGAAAAGTGGGCATGGAAATTTTTAAATTTCATTAGGAAATAATTATAAAACATCTGCTATGGAAAGTAAGCCTATGCTAGGTTTCATGAAGGTTATGAAGATGAGAAAGTTTTAAAGTTATCATGATTTATGTATCCTTAAACAAAAAAAGGTAGCCAGTGAAGATTTAGGTTAATTTTCTAGCTTATATATTACATGCATATGTTATACACTATGGTAGAAAATCCCCTAAGCTATCCATTTGCAAAGCAAAAAATAAGATTATTGAGAAAACAGAAGAATGGCAGGGGCAGAGGGGCAAGAGCAGATTTAAAATCTTTTATTTTCTAAGGGCAAATGGTGATTATTTTCCAACTAGGTTTTTTTTTTTTGAAAGTCAAAAGGCATGGTAACTGGTTTTTTGGATGTGGTTTTTCTCCCTTTTACTCTAGAAAGGAACTATATTTTCCAAAACCTATATCCTGTAACTGTTTTTTCCCTAAGGGTTTAAAGAACACCGTGTAGCCTTACATTGGCTTAAATGATCAGATCCTACCATTTACCTAAAATTCAAATAAGCTGGAGAGGATTATCTCAAAAAAAGATTTTGTATAAAAATATCAAAGAGGGCTTACTATAAAACAGTTCAGTGATTGTAAGTAATGGCATGTCGCTGTCCTAAAATTCACATAGAGATTGACAGTGGTGATGGTTGTACAACATTATGAATGTATTTAATATTAGTGAACCATACATTGAAAAATGGTCAAGGTGGGGGGGGGGGCGCCTGGGTGGCTCCATCAGTTGAGCGTCCAACTCTTGATTTTGGCTCAGGTCATGATTACAGGGTCATGGGATCAAGCCCTATAGAGGGACTGAGTCCTCCGTTGGGCTCTGCATGGAGTGTGGAGACTGCTTGATTCTCTCTCTCTCTCTCTCTCTCTGTCTCTCTCCCTCCCTCCATCCCTCCTTCCCTCCGTCCTTCTCCCCCATACACATGCTCTCTCCCTAAAATAATTTTTTTTTAATGGGCAAGGTTGTTAAGTTTTATGTTACATGTATTTTATCACGAATTTTAAAATTAGGGAAAAGAGTTGATGGGAGATGTCCAACAAGCAGTGGATGACTCAGATCTGGGGTTCAAGACAGAAGATAGGACTAGTGATAGACATTTAAGAGCTTTGTACATAGGAGTATTATTTTGCATCACTGCCTGGCATGGTTATGGTGCTCTAATTTACAACCCTGAGATGCAGAGTCACATGCTTTACTGACTGAGCCAAGCCAGATGCCCCCAGATCGTAAGCTTTTAAAGGGCAATGGAATGAATACCTTACTCATCTATGTGTCCTATGCAGCATTAGGACAACACCTCTAATAGGTATCTAACAGGTATTTATAAAAATTGAACTGGGGGGGCGCCTGGGTGGCGCAGTCGGTTAAGCGTCCGACTTCAGCCAGGTCACGATCTCGCGGTCCGTGAGTTCGAGCCCCGCGTCAGGCTCTGGGCTGATGGCTCGGAGCCTGGAGCCTGTTTCCGATTCTGTGTCTCCCTCTCTCTCTGCCCCTCCCCCGTTCATGCTCTGTCTCTCTCTGTCCCAAAAATAAATAAAAAACATTGAAAAAAAAATTAAAAAAAAAAAAATTATTAAAAAAAAATTGAACTGGGAAAGATTGATGGTGGAGTAGGAGGACCCTAGGTTCACCTCCCACACAAATATATCTAGGTAAGTATCATATCCTAAATACCCCAGAAATTGACTTGAAGAGTGGCAGAACAAACTCCACAAGTAGAGGTAGAAAAGAGGCCACAATGAAGAAGGTAGCAAGTGTGGAGACACAGTTTGGGGGAAACAGACCATGGCTGCTGTGGTGGGGAGGGAGCCGTGGTCATAGAGAAGGGCAAGAGACAGACTGACACACAGGGGAGCACACAGGAAAAAGAATCCCCATAGCAGTTGGCTTGGAAAGTGAGAGGGCCCAAATTTCGTGACTTCTTGCAACCAGCAGGGCTTAAAGCCTGTTGTTTTAATGTTTATTTATTTTATTTATGCAAGTAGGGGAGGGGCAGAGAGAGAGGGAGACACAGAATCTGAAGCAGGCTCTATGCTCCGAGCTGTCAGCACAGAGCCCAATGCAGGACTTGAACTCAGGAACTATGAGATCATGACCTGAGCCGAAGTCACCAACTGAGCCACCCAGGTGTCCCTTAAAGCCTGGTGTTCAAAAATAAATTGTTTTTAATTTTTACATTTATTTATTTTTGAGAGACAGAGAGAGAGCACAAGTGGGGGAGGGGCAGAGAGAGAGGGAGACACAGAATCGGAAGCAGACTCCAGGCTCCGAGCTGTCAGCACAGAGTGCAATGCAGGGCTCGAACCCACAAGAACTGTGAGATCATGACCTGAGCCGAAGTGGGACACCTAACCGACTGAGCCACCCAGGCGCCCCAAAACCTGGTGTTTTAAATGTCAGTGGGCATGGCTGGGACAGAGCCAGGAGGGCATTGCCCTGATGTTAAAGAAAAGAAAGGTAAACAACGTGTGGACATACAGTGTGGAAACAGCAATCTGAAGAGCACCTGGGACACACAGTGGGAAGGTTATTCCCTCATCTCAGAGCATGTCCCAGAGTGACAGAAGATATTTGCAAATGATGGATCCAATAAAAGATTAGTATCCAAAATATATAAAGAACTCATACAACTCAACACCCCAAAAACAATCCAATTAAAAAATGGGCAGAAGATATGAACAGACATTTCTACACAGAAGACATCCAGATGGCCAATAGACACATGGAAAGATGTTCAACATCACTCATCATCAGGGAAACGCAAATCAAAACTACAATATCACCTCATACCTGTTAGAATGGCTAAAATCAACAACACAAGAAACAAGTGTTGGTAAGGATATGGAGAAAAAGGAATCTTTGTGCACTGTTGGCTGGAATGCAAATTGATACAGCTACTGTGGCAACAGTATGGAGGTTCCTCAGAAAGTTAAAAAAATGACCCAGCAATCATACATACTATTGGGTATTTAGTCAAGGAATATAAAAACACTAATTCAAAGGGATACATGCATCTATATATCATTTACAATAGTCAAATTATGGAAGGAGCCCAAGTATCCATTGATTGATGAATGGATAAAGAAGATGCGGTGTGTGTGTGTGTGTGTGTGTGTGTGTGTGTGTACACACACAATGGAGTATTATTCATCCATAAAAATGAAATCTTGCCATTTACAACAATAGGGCTAGAGCTAGAGAGTACAATTCTAAGCAAAATAAGTCAATCAGAGAAAGACAAATACAGTAAAACCTTGGATTGCAAGTAACTTGTTCTGTGAGTGTTCCACAAGACAAGCAAATGTTTCTAACAAATTTTAACTGATAAATGAGTGATGTCTTGCAACACAAGTAGTACATGATGCCAAACGTCACATGATCACAACTGAGCCAATGATTCTTCTCTCATGTGTGCATGCTGCAGGATTGTGGGTGATTGCTTTGCTTCATTCTAGGTCAGGCTGCCTGCAGATATAGACCCTTTCCTCTGCTGCCTTATTGCCATTTATATTAAATTCAGTATATGACAAGAGTTTATTAATACTGTACTATAGTCAACATCCAAGGGAGTGTAGACAATGGCCCCCATGCAGAAAAGGGTTAAAAATAAAGGCAGTAAGAAAAAGGAAATGATTCCAGTGGAAGTTAAGAAGGAAAACAATGAGAAGTATGAATGAGGTATATAAGTGGCCAAAATTGCAAGATTTTATTAGAAGTCTACGTCTGCATCTGGACTACAGAGGATGAGAAAAAGGCAGAGGAATCTCTCACTTCAAATGAGATTAGGGAGATGTGTAAAATGTGGGAAACAGTGCAAAATTTTGTAGAAAAGAGCCACCCAAATAAGGCTGTAGCAGTGCGAGCGATGAATCTCTTTAACGACAATGCAATGTCACATTTCCACAAAATCCTCAAAAGAAGGCAAAAACAAGTGTCATTGGGTAGGTTCCTTGTTAAAGTTGCACAAAAAGAAAAGGATTCCATTGAGCCAGTAGATAGCAGTGATTCTGTGAGTAATAGTGAAAGTCATCCTATACAATAACCCTCCTCTCTCTTGTCTCCCTCACACCAGCCATGAAGGTTTCCATAGGTAAGTGCAGGTTAATTTATTTTTCTTTATATTTTGTCTTTTCTTTAGTATTTTGTATTATATTACAGTATTGTAATCATATTTATACGAATAGCGGAATGAATCATTTGAGTTTCCAGTATTTCTTATGGAGAAATTTGCCTTGATATACAAGTGCTTTGGATTATACATGTTTCAGGAAAGAATTATGCTCACAAAACAAGGTTTTACTGTACCATATAATTCCACTCTTATGTGGAATTTAAGAAACAAATGAGCAAAGGGAGAAAAAGGTGAGAAAAAGAGACAAATTAAGAAACTGACTCTTAACTAAATTTTGTTTGTTTGTTTGTTTATTTATTTATAGGAAGAGAGATAGAGCAAGGGAGGGGCAGAGAGAGGGAGACACAGAATCTGAAACAGGCTCCAGCCTCTGAGCCGTCAGCACAGAGCCCGACGCAGGGCCTGAACCCACCATGTACCATGAGATCATGACCTGAGCTGAAGTCGGACTCAACCAACTGAGCCACCCAGGTGCCCCAAAACTGACTCTTAACTATAGAGAACAAATTGATGGCTACCAGACAGGAGGTGGGTGGGGGAATGGGTTAAATAGGTGATGGGGATTAAGGAGTGCACTTGTGATGAGCACCAGGCATTGTATGGAAGTATTGAATCACTACATTGTATACCTGAAAACAATGTTTACTTTATTATACTAACTAGCTATAATTAAAATCTTAAAAATTAAAAAAAAATAAAGTGTGTAAGTAGGAATTTAAAAAATTGAACTGAATCTGAGCACAAGACAGAGAACCTTCAGTCTTTTTCCATCTGGTGTACCTAGACCTGACATTTATAGATTTATTCTAAATCCTGGCTAATCATTTTGGCTCATTTGTAAATGAGAGGTCAGAGGTTTGCAGCTAGACCATAATGTCTGTATTTCAGAATCCATTTTACTACATGAACATCATACAATAAAAAGTGCAAGCCAGGGGCGTCAGGGTGGCTCAGTCAGTTAAACATCCGACTCTCAATTTTGGCTCAGGTCATGATCTCACGGTTCATGAGTTTAATCCCTTGTCTGGCTCTGCACTGACAGCGAAGAACCTGCTTGGGCTTCTTTCTCTCTCTGCCCCTCCCCAGATTGTTTGCTCTCTCTCAAAATAAATAAATTCACTTTAAAAAAAAGTGGAAGCCAGAACTTGCTACTTTTTTGGTTCACTCAACTCCACACTCTCCTTGTATACCCACCCCCTCCTGAGAATCCTGGCACATAGTTTCACAGCCAAAAATAAGGCACAAGGTCAAGCAGTGCTCCCTAGGCAGGGAGGATATTCCCTCCCTTCCTTTTGGAAACACTTCAACTAACCCTGTTTTAGTTTGGCTGCTTTGCCTCATTTCAAAAATATTTCATTATACTCTATAGCCTTTCCCTGGATGCCCTAGTTAATTAAGTTTACATAATTTCCTACTGATTAGTTTTGAACAGCTTGTTCTGGATTTTCTCTCCTTTAATTTCTGCCTTTACTGACTGCTTAAAATCCTCAAATACAAACTTAGGAAAGTATGTGTTACCACAAAGATCACTATAATACAACAAAAAGCACTCTGATTCTTTAAGAGATCTTCACTTGTCTGTTCCAGAAAACAAAGAAACTGTTAGGTGGAATCCATCAACAAGCCAGTAATAATAAACACAAAGAAGTCATTAGTTATATTCTTTCACATACAAGAATGAACTCTGGTCCATTCCTTTACTTATAATACATTTCACATTTACTAAGATCCTTTGAGATTCTTTCTCTGAGCTTAAGAACCCAGAGGATTAATGAAAAAAAATTACTAGATATGCAAAAATTATGCTCAAGCTGATTTATATCCCTCCTCAAACAGAATTCTTAACTGACATTTTACCTTTGTTTCTTGTGCCATAAATGAATAGCCTATAAGGTACTGAAAATGCATTCACTGTGGCCATCTTTGTGGCTGATGTGAATTGCCGCACAACCAATGGAAGTTTCTAATAATGAATATGGTCAAAATTAATGGGTCAGCTGTGCCGCAATCTGGTCCATCTGCTGCATATGCACAGCCTCAGAGGACAAGGAGGAAGGAAAGTGAACCCAAAACGTCAACACCAATATCCTAAAGCATTTCATGATTCAAGAAATGGCATTAGACTTTTTTTTTTTTTGTTTATTTATTTTTGAGAGACAGAGAGAGACAGATCATGAGCAGGGAGGGGCAGAAAGAGAGGGAGACACAGAATCCAAAGCAGGCTCCAGGCTCTGAGCTGTCAGCACAGAGCCTGACGCGGGGCTCAAACCCACCAACTGTGAGATCATGACCTGAGCCAAAGTCAGATGCTTAACCGACTAAGCCACCCAGATGCTCCTTTTCAATTTTTTTTAACGTTTATTTATTTTTGAGAAAGAGACACAGAGTGCAAGTGGGGGAGGGGCAGAGAGAGACACAGAATCTGAAGCAGACTCCAGGCTCTCAACTGTCAGCACAGAGCCATAGGCAGGGCTCAAACTCATGATCCATGAGATCATGACCGGAGCTGAAGTCAGAAGCTTAACTGACTGAGCCACCCAGGTGCACCAAAATGGCAACAGATTTTAAAATTACTCTGAAATCTGCTTTTCTCATAAATTCTTTAGTTTCTTGGCACTTTGGGGAAAATATAACAATTTAACTTCATAAATGGTCATTCTTAAGACCAAAGTTTCGCACAATGTTTCTTCTTGCTCATGTTAACTCTATAAAATAAAGTCGCCCCATCCTCTACTAGCCCACATCAGAACACAGAGGAAAAGTGAGTTTCAAGGTTGCAACAAATCTTCAGATACACTCTTACCCATGAATCAAGAATAAATCTGCAATGGCAAAAACCAAACAAATGTATTTTAAAAAAATATTCTCAGGTGACTTTTCTGGTGGTGAGATCCCCTCCACTCCATATAGTGAAATATTCTAGGTCAGCCAGGATTCTTGCTATGCGACAGTCTTCCTCCCTGGAGGAACCAGTGTTTTATCTCTGGTCAATTATGGATTTTGTCCATAATTGACAGCCAAAATGCTTACTTTTCAAAAACATGCTTTGTACAAATTTCATTCCAGTGTTCTTTTATTTCTGTTGAAAACTACCTTGTTTCATGTGCCAAGAAACACTGAGATGGGAGGTTTTTTTAAATTTGTTTAAAAAAAAAAATCAGTTTCCACATCCAGTATGCAGATTTTTTTTTAAACCCAGACATATATAATCACTTCCTGAAAGCATAGCTGAAGGTCATATTATGCAGTGGTGAGATGTCAAGCAAAGAAATACATACATTTCAATTTACAAGCTCACAAATGGTGTCAGTACTTGGAAAAGAAAATTCATAGGCTTGGGAATGAAAGATAAGATAGGGAACACTGGCTAATTGGCTAATTCACAAGGATAGCCTCTCCTTGGAACACGCATAATTCCCATTATGATAAGCACTTTGCAGGTGTGCTGAAGGAAGGAGAGATAAAGTTTGGCAATTAAGTTAGTGTTTCCCCCAGTGAATTCTAACTCCAACAACAGTACCAAAGGAGTGTGATGCAATTATGAAACTCAATTTCACAGGATTTTGTGGCTGAAGATACTTTGTCAATGACTCACTGAAAATGCTCATAATTTATGCCAAACTTCTCAAACACTTTCTGATTATATACTTTAAAAGACAGATTAAGATGCCCTGTTCTTCATCTCTGGGCCTCTGTGGGCATATATAAATATCACAGGGTATTTCTTGCAATAATAAAACTGACAAAAGAACTGGAAATATATAAGTTATCCTAAACCATCCTCTCTTCAGGATGCATTCTGGAAGATTAAGGCATGCAATCCCACAGAAGAGCAGAAGTGAATCAAGATCCATTTTAAACAACCAGAAAAAAAAAAATTATCTGATGAACTCCTTTTAAAATATTTAAAACAATGATCAAGGTTAGATTTCATTTCTCATTCCAGGCTTACATGGTTACCAACTGTTGAAATATTTTCATGCTATGTGCCTAAATTTTGAGGACAGAATTGCTGTCCATCCACAATCTAGCACATCTGTGTCCAACCTGACCACCTCAGCAGTCCTGCATAGGCGTCATGACTGGCTAACACACTTCTAGCCAAGCTTCAACTGAGCCCAGGATTTTTCCCCACTGCTTTTATTTCATTGTTCTTAAATGCTTTACTGCTTTTCCTATTGTTGATGTTACAAGCCTAGAATGGTTTTACTGTTTAATGCATTTGTTGTGTTAAACATTAAAGACACTGAGATAAAGGTGAACCTGAAATTAAACAAGATCCGTGGGATCAAACAATGAAAATAATAGAACATTCAAAAACAATGACAAAAGGCAAAGAGAGCAAAAACATAAAGACACAGAACAGTTTAAAAGGCCATACTGTGTCAAATCAATGGTTCATTCAGTTTAATATCTCCTCTCTGACAGCGGCACTAGGGTAAGTTGTATGGTAAAGCTTGTCATTCATGCTCTTTGATTTTGTCCTCTAAAGGTTAGAAAGACATCCTGAAAATATCTAGCTTTCATTAATAATACATTAAGCATCTAGTCATAATCTAGTCTTGGATTTGTCAGTATTTCTATCCAGTAAGTTATTTGTATTATTTCCTAATTGTTAAAACGAGTAATTCTTTTACTTGTTTTAAAACAATATGTATTCTAATCCAGACTCTGCCAGTAACTGGGTATTTCACACTGGGCAAGGTGAATAATGTCTGTCTGAGTGTCCGTGTCTATGTAATGAGGGGGCAGAGAAAAAGCAATCAATTAAGTCCCTCCCTGCTTTCAAATTTTATGATTTGGCTACCAAATTTCAAAAGGATGTTAATACACTCATCCTTACATTATACATACCCACTGTCTTGCCAATCATAACCTCCTCCACCTTTGTTTTCTCTGGACTTCAAAGAATTAGCTTCTCGTGGTTACAAGAGATCTCAAACATCAGATAATACAACCCTAGGATGCCTGAATCATCATTACAGAATTCTCTACTGGGTGTCATCTTGATCCTGTTTGGATACTGTTACTGATAGAGAAGTTTATGAGGTGCCAAGGCAGCCCAATTCATTTTCAACTAACTCCAATTTTCAAAAATTATTCTGATATGAATTCGGATATAAATTTTGAAACACATCTATCTCCTTGCAACCTCTTGCTTGTTTCCTCTGGGGCAAGACAGAAGAAGAAGATCTAAATCTTTTTTCTACATGCTCCATGCGATAGATCTTCTAATACTGGAAGAAGCTATCACATTCCTCTCACTTGCCTCCCTTCTCCAGGCTAATCATCAGTTAGCCTTTATTCTTGTATCATAGTATTTATTTCATTGGCTACTCTTCTCTGAACAAACTTCACCTTGACAGTGCCTGTCTGAAAATACATCATCCCAGACAGAAACTAACACTTTAGCCAGAGGATAGTTAAGTGCTAAGAATAGAACGATTATATCCTCCCTTGTTCCAAACACCCATTTGGATGTTTCTATTAACACAACTAAGATCACATTAACTTTTGAGATTTACACTTTTTAAGGCACTGCTATTCAGCCATATTTTCCTGACCTTATATCCATAAGTGGATACAGATGAGGGCTAGAAGCTCAAAATAGAAAGTTGGCCACTAGGGGTGTTAGGAGACATACTTCTTATTAACTGTGTGACTTCGGGCAAACAACTTCAATTTCCTGTGCCCTGGTTTTCTCATTTCTAAAAAAAATTTTGAATGTTTATTTATTTTTGACAGAAAGAGAGAGAGAGAGAGAGAGAGAGAGAGAGAATGTGAGCAGGGGAGGGGCAGACAGAGAGGAAGACACAGAATTTGAAGCAGGTTCCAGGCTCTGAGCTGTCAGCACAGAGCCTGACGTGGGGCTCCAACTCACAGACTGCAAGATCATGACCTGAGCCGAAATCGGATGCTTAACCGACTAAGGCACCCTATAGTTTTCTCATTTCTAAAATGGAAAGAACAATTCTTCTAAATATCTAAGATATTATAAAGATAAATGAGCAGATATAACAATTATTTCCTTAAGGTAAAAGAATTATGGAAAAACAGGCTATAGTTCCTGAATGATTAAACATAGAGGTTCTATATGATTCAATAATTTCACTCATAGGATGGATATACTCAAGGGAAATAAAAATATGTATCCACACAAACACTTGTACGCAATGTTCATAGCAACATTATTCATAATAGCCAAAAAGTAGAAGCAATTTAAATAACCATCAACTGATAAATAGATCAACAAAATGTGGTATGTCTGCATAATGGGATATTATTCAGCCATAAAAATGAATGAAGTACTGATACATGCTACAATGTGGATGAATCTTACATACATTATGCTAACTAAAAGAAGACAGACACAACAGGCCACATATTTTTGCATGATCCCATTTACATGCAATGTCCAGAATAGGTAAATATAAAGAGACAGAAAGTAGATTAGTGGTTGCCAGGTTAAGGGAAGAACAGCCTGAGAATTGACTGGTAAAGGGTACAAGGTTTCTTTTTGGTGTAATAAAAATGTTCTAAATGTGATTGTGGTGATGGCTACACAACTCAGTAAATACACTAAAAGTGAATTTTATACGAAAAGTGTATACTAAAAGTATTACACTTTTTAGTGTAAAAGTGAATTTTACACTTTAAATAGGTATATTGTATGGTTTGTGTTATACCTCAATAAAGTTGTTTTGTTTTTGTTTTTTTTTAAATTTCTTTTTAATGTTTATTTATTTTTGAGACAGACAGAGACAGAGCATGAACGGGGGAGGGCCAGAGAGAGGGAGACACAGAATATGAAGCAGGCTCCAGGCTCCGAGCTGTCAGCACAGAGCCCGACGCGGGGCTTGAATTTATGGACTGCGAGATCATGACCTGAGCCGAAATCAGCCGCTCAACCGACTGAGCCACCCAGGCACCCAATAAAGTTGTTTTTTAAAGGAACTATAGAGAGGTGCCTGGGTGGTTCAGTCAGTTGAAAGTCCAACACTCGATTTCAGCTCAGGTCATGATCTCATGGTTCCTGGGATTGAGCCCCACATCTGTGCTAACAGCACAGAGCCTGCTTGGGATTCTCTCTCTCCTCTCTCTCTGGCCCTTCCCCACCTCTCTCTCAAAATAAATGAATAAATAAACAAATGTTAAAAAATATTTTTTTAATATAAGAACTATAGAAACGTAAGACATTCATTTACTTGTTAGAGGTCTCTAGTGAATAACCAACAGCAACTCTAAGAATACTTCCCTGAATTATAAAACTCAGAGACAATCATTACCATGGGGATTTTATTTATGATTCTTCTCAAAGATTGTGATGATAGTACACAATCTGGGGAAGCAGCATGCGTAAACCACAGCCAGGGATAAGGGTACATAAATGCCTGTGATCTGAGCACAAAGCAATTACCCATGGAAATCTAATATGGCCACTGGGAAACGTTCCCATATACACAACCTTCACTCAGCAGCTGGCATTTATATAGATTCTTATTTAACAAATGTAACTATCAGTTTGTTGTGAGTTTTTAAAAGTGAAAAAGTACTCCAAATAAACATTGTAGCCTAAAGAATGTTCATTAATTAATTCATTAATATACATTAATTAATGGCAATGGGGTGGACCAAATAACCTGAAAAGCCTTTCCCAGCAGAACTCAAACCCAGAGTGCAATATACAAACATCCTTTTAAATACATAGCTAAATTTTCAAGAGAAGAGGGAACTCTTGAGGGGCCAAAACAGAAAATTAAATAAAAAACAGTAAACAAATGACCTGATGCAGATATTGGTCTTGAAAATATAAGGGGCTACATATGACATGCGAAGCCAAGGAAGAGGGTCTTGAATCAACCTAAGGAGTTTGGACTTTAATCTTGTAGGCATAGAGTTATAAGAGGATGTAAAGTAGTAGTTGTCAATTATACCTCAATGAAGCTGAAAAGAAATGTAGAGAAGCAACATGATCAAATATGTATTTTAGAAAAATTTTTCTGGCAGCAGTATGGCTAATGGATTTGAGGAAACCAAACCTGGGGAAGAGAGACAGGTTAGAAGACTATTAATAATAACTAGATTTATTGAGTTCTTATGTACCATCACAGAACTAAGAGCTTTATACATATTACCTCAATTATTATAACAACTCCACACTGAGATTATTCCATATTTTGATCAATAAAGAAACTGAGACTCGGGTTAAATAACTTGCTCAAGTCACATAATTAGCAATTAGTTAGGTTAAGATATACTAAGAGTCTGATGATTTAGGTGGAAGTTGAAAAAAAGGGCTTAGAAGGCAGAATTGAGAGAGCCTGATGACCAGTTAGCTATAGGAAAACAAGAAAGGGAGGGGTTTAATTTCAATACAAGTAGTAATTACTATCTGTATGTGCTTTACAATATAACATTATAAAAGGGATATTGGAGGTTACTCAATAAGCTAAATAAAAAATTCCATGACACAGTAATTCCACTCCTAGAGATACATGCAAAAGAACTAAAAACAGGTATCAAACAAATACTTGTACATCAATGCTCAGAGAAGCTTTATTTACAATAGCCAAAATGTGGAGACAACCCAAATGTCTATCAAGAGAAAAATGGAAAAACAAAATATGGTATAGTCATACAGCAGAATATTAGTCATCTATTAAAAGAATGAAGTACTGATACATGCTACAACATGGATGAACCTTGAAAAATTCATGCTAAGTAAAAGATGCCAACACCAAAGACCACATATTACATGATTTCATTTATATAAAATATCCAGAATAGGGACATCCATAGAGACAGAAGGCAGATTAGTGGTTCCCTTGGGTTGTGGATATGATAGAGGAATAGGAAATGATTCCTCAATAGTTGTGGCACTTTCTTTTACAGTGATTAAAATGTTCTGGGACTTGATAGTGGTGATGGTTCAACAACATGGTAAATATACTTAATACCTCTGAATTTTCTGTTTTAAAACAATTACAACGGTAAATTTTATGTTCTGTGTATTTTACCACAGTTTTTAAAAAGGGGACTGGCCTATTGATGGAACACTTCCATGGAGATATTTAAAGGGTAGAACTGTTACGGATGAGTGAGAAGGATGCATTTGTCTTTAAAAAAAACAATAATTATATATTTTATGAAAACATTCACACTGTGAAAGGGAAACTGGCCTTAACAGAGCACTACTATGGAGAGGATTTCCATTCACAATACAGTATCACCATTCATGGTCTTGATAATACAAGAGGCAACACAGGGTCAGGGTTAGAAAGAGAGCTAGTCCCTACCCTCATAGGTTTTAGAATCAAGGAGATAAGTAGGATTCACAGAAATCTCAACAGCATACCAGTTAAAAACAATGTAAGATAAAAATTAAAGAGCAGTTCAGTCAACATATACTGTGAGTTCAGAGGGGAAAACAGGGAAGGCAGTGTAGAAATAAACATGAAGGGAAAACCTAGTGCACTAGTTCAAAGTTTGGGTTTTTAGGTGGAGCACATTGGAGATTTACAGAAATGAAACTACTCTGTATGATACTACAATGATGGATGCATGTTATTATAGATTTGTCCAAACCCATAGAATCTACAACACCAAGAGTGAACCCTGATGTCATCTATGGACTTTGGGTGACTGTGATGTGTCAACAGAGTTTCATCATTGAAACAAATGGCCCAACTCTGCTGGGGGATGCCCATATTGGGGTAGGCTATGCATGTGCAGTGGGGGAGATGGAACATGGGAACTCTGTGCCTTCCACTCAATTTTGTTGTCAACTAAAACTGCTCCAAAAACTAAAATCTATTAACAAAAATAGCGCAGAGTTCAGAGCCACACTGAACTTTGGCTCTACCATTTACTACCTCATGCAGGTTAGTTTTCCTCAATTTTCTCATCTGAAAAATGGGAGTAACAACAGAACCTATCCCAAATTGTTGTGAGGATTACATAAGTTAGTATATATTTAAAATGTTTTGAATAGAAAGTACTCAATTAGCTATCATCATTACGTCATCATCAGCATCCCAAGCACTGAAGGAGGAGTAAATCATATTTAGGAATAAAACTCAGTATTCCAGGCCAGCAATTTTCAAACGTTTTTGAGTGTTCAATTAAGACAAAAACTGGAAGCCCAGTATTTACATGGAATTGAAGCACGGCTGTAACTGAAGTGATTCCTACATGGTGAGTCATATCATTTGAGAATTGTCCTGGACATTACAGAGCACTTACTTGGCGATTCGTTCATTCTTCAACATTTGGTGACCATCTATGTGCTAGGTGGTTTTTTAAAAAAGATTTTATTTTTAAGTAATCTCTACACCCAACATGGGGCTTGGAGCCACAACCCAGAGATCAAGAGACACACGTTCTACCAAATGAGCCAGCCAGGCCCCCACTATGTGCCAGATTTTGTAAGAGATCATGAGTATTTGGCAAAGACAGACCTAGAACCTACTCTTCAAGGAAGTTACATATACCCTAGTTGATAAGACAGGCAAGAATCCAACAACTTTTTAATACAACTTCACTGAGAAATAACTCGCCTGATAAAATTCACCCATTTAAAGTATACAATTGAATGGTTTGTGGTGTATTGCACAAGATTGTGCAACCATCACTATAATCAATTTTAGAATATTTTCATCACCCCACAAAGAAACTCGTTACCCAGGAGTCCATTCTTATATGTAAAATAAGAAAGAAAAAACCCTATGTAAAACTATTACAAAGGTTATAAGTGTATGCATAATGTGGAATTGACCACTCCTTGTCAATACAAGATTCCAGGAGATAAACAGGCATGCCAGCTTTCCTTTAAAAAGGTGATCAGTTCGGGGCACCTAGGTGGCTCAGTTGGTTGAGCATGTGACTCTTGATTTTGATTCAGGTCATGATCTCAGGGGTCGTGGGACTGAGCCCTGTGTTGGGCTCTGCACTGAGCATGGAGCCTGCTTGGGATTCTCTTTCTCCCTTTGCCCCTCTCCCCAGCTCGCAACGCTCTCTAAAATTTAAAAAATTTATTTGAGTGGTTCAACAATCAGAGCAAGCAAAAGGAAAAGAATCAGGAAGTAAGGAATAACAAGAATCTCACTGGATAAAATCCACAGTGCATGAAGCCAGGTAAGTCAAGACATCATAAGTGCACAAGGCTGAAGAGATGAAAAAGTAACTGGTTAGGCATAAGGGCCTAATAAAATTTTGGTTTCCAGCCTTCCCTTTATCTTAAAAGTGAGTGCATAGTAAAAACTTCCAACACTGTGTCCCTTAGCACTGTGTCATGAGCGTGTGTTTGTGCACACACACATATGCTCACTTTTATCACTCACTTGAACTATATCTGTGATTTAGGGAAATTCTACTCCAATCCCCATTTTAAACATGGCTGTTGTGAAGTTCAGGCCAAAGGCAGACTATGACAATGCCAGGAATCTGAAAATGTGTGGTAATGGTTAATGTCAGATGCATCAAGGTACAATTTTAGATCCTATGTATAAGCTGCCAGGCCAGAAGCAAATTACTTAATCTCTTCGAGCTTCAGAACACTCACCCATAGAATTATCAAGATGATGTAAATAAAATACTCAGTGAGTACTATTCTTTTTAGATGCCCCATATATGTTACACTAACTTTAATTATGTGCATAATAGCCAGATTTGATATTTTGATGTGTAACTATATTTCAGCATATACAATATTTAGCCGCAACAGTCAGTTCAAGATACTTTTTTATCAAAGACAAAATGCTGCAGAAGCCTTCTCTGAATTACTAGAGAGATGAATAACTGCAATTTTCTCCTGAAGATGTGTGTGTTTAAATTAGGTCTTATTGTACTCATTTCCAAAGAAAGTACTATATTTTAATCACTCTACCTTCCCTGTTTTGAATGTTTTAAAAGATCACTATGAATTCTTACCACAACTACTAAATTCTTCCCAGTGCTAAAGACTGCAAATATGCAATCTGAGAAAATGGGCAATTTGAGACTATCTAACAAACCAGCTTGGGGACCTTGCACAAAGAACACTGTAACTATGGAAACACTTGGCAATGGAGTTACAACATAAATCAAAGAACCTGTTTCATTATTCAAGTACCAAGCATTTGAGATCAATTTATAGCAACTGTAAGCTATTAATAATTGTATTCTATTCAATTTGTCAAACATGATTTTCTCTCTCCATGAGATCTTTAGGAAATCCTTAAGTGTTTTCCTTAAGGAGAAGGAAATGATAAATTAAATCCACTTAAGTGGTGCAGTGTACCTGACTGGTGGTTTTGATCCATTTATGAAACAAACACTATGAAATCAGGCTTAGTTGGCATTTAGCATATGCTTTGTTGTGTGTGTGTGTGTGTGTGTGTGTATACACACACACACCGATGATGACCTGGTTCCCCAATCAGGATTATAAATTCCTCAAACACAGGAAACATAAACAACTTAAAAGATACCACATCATCAGTACCTAGCAAAGGGCTCATGATATAGTCTATAATGAGTGCTTTCCTGGCTAATTTAGCTCTTCTTTTCTAAGCACAAGAGACTTTGGAAGAAGATAAATCGCAGCACATTAACAGGATTTTACAATGGGGAAAAAAAGAGCCCTACAATGCAAAGTTCATGAAGGTTATCTTTAGGAAGTATATAAGCTATACCCTTCACAAACATGGTGGTTGTTTCCTTACTAATTTTGCACAAACTTTTTTTTTTCTTTTGAGAAAGGAAACTCTAGGCCAGTTCTAACTTTTAATTTCCTTCTGCTCACAGGAAGGTTTGTTAACTGACAGGTTGTTTTTTTTTTTTTCTTTACAACTGTGTACTACCTGAGCCTCTACGATCCTCTCTCCCTATTTCCCTTCAGTCAAAACAGGAGGGGGAAATTACAAATAGAATTTTAGGATAAGGGCACCTGGGTGGCTCAGTCAGTTGAGCATCCGACTTCGGCTCAGGTCACGATCTCGTGGTTTGTGAGTTCGAGCCCCGCGTCGCGCTCTGTGCTGACAGCTCGGAGCCCAGAGCCTGCTTCGGATTCGGTGTCTCCCTCTCTCTCTGCCCCTGTCCCACTTGAGCTCACTCGCTCGCTCTCTCTCTCAAAAAATGAAGAAACATTAAAAAAGAGATTAAAAAAATAAAGAAAAAATTTTAGGATAAAGCTCAGGCCTGCCAACATATATGCATTATCAGTAGTCAGCCTCTTTGTATGACACAGGGATGGAAGAGAAACCAATCTTGAAATAAATATACATCTTCTGATTGATTTGGGTTTAATGTTCCCAATTTAAAAAGGGGAACTAAGTATTTCATATTTTTCTCTCATAAAACAGTAATTTGTAGGTCTTGTTTGCTCTGCATTCTCTTGGGAATCTAGTCCCTTGACTCAAAGGGCCTCTTCCCTCTCTTGCTTGTGTCTACCTGTCCTTGCAGATGCTACTTTACAGTGTTTTCTAGTCAGCTTTCACCCTTCCTGTTCTGAAAAGCCTTCATTAATTCTCATCTGAATTACTATATTCACCTCCAAATTGGCTTCACAACTCCTATATTCCCCTGTAACTCACTCTATATGGTAGTGCTAGATTAATGTTCCAGAAATATAGTTCTGATCCTTTGCTGAGTCACAAATATTTGTTAAGCACACATTTTCCGCATCACATGCTACATTAGACCCTAATGATTCAAAGAAAAAGACACACGTTTTTTATCTCATGGAGCTTACATTCTAATGATATAATTTTTCTGTCCAAAATCTGAAGATTGTTCTCCAATGGAGAACAATGTCAATGGAATTCAGCATAATTTCTTCACTCTGCCCATCAGAGGATATGAGCTAGGTGATGCTCTGTAGATTAACCTCCTAATGCACTTTGCCCTCTGTTCTGGTGAAATGAGTTTTGCACACCGTGAATTTTGCTATATCCGTGTTCCTATTTACTCTGACCTCTGTACCTAGAATCCCCTCCCCAACGCCATCTCATCCTCCAGAAATTCAACCTATATTTCATAGCCAGTGTCAAGTGAAATCTCCTTCATAAAGTCTTTTATGACCCCATATCCTAACGTTATTGTCTCCCTATGCTATTCTTCTGGAACTTTTACCTTGCATTGTATTATACTAATTGTGTATCTGTTCCAGTTCTATTTAATTACTTATAGGAATTAGCACAGAAACTTGTATAAATTAGGTAAGGGGTACAGGGCCTAGGGCTTACTTTCAAGGATATACACATTTTCTAAATTCTCTTTCCTTCCCTCCTTCAGGCCAAAAAACTTAATCTGATAATGGACTGGGGAAGGGGAGGGGTAGATAAAGAAACAAGGAAAACTGACCGGTGAGTTCTTCTCCTGAAAAGAGTCATTTAATCTGAAACTTGAACATGAATAAAGGTTGGGTGAAGAAGGGTGGACTAAATGGAATGACTAAGTCAGTTAAGCATATGCAAAAGCACAGAAGCAGCAACAGCATCGTGTTGATAAAACACTGCAACCATGCTAATACCTTAATGGAGCAATACAGTCTAGCCTCACTGAAAAAAATAACAACAAAAATCTTCAACAATATATATCGTAATAGCTGTATTATGGGGTAAGCGGATCAGCTCACAAGGATCCTCCTTTCCCATGGATCACATCTCCACGTTCCATTCCACACCTCCAGAAACATGGACTCTGACAGTTTTGTGTTTACCATGAACCCAGGGATATACACTGACTCAAAACAGGCCAATCAGATCTCCCCTCCTGTGGGTTTGTAATAAGAACCATGAGAATGCCCAAGGCAATGTCTCCATGAGGCTAGAACTGTAACATATCAAGTTGGGTGTTACTGGGTAGTCATTTTTCAGTCAGCTGGATGGTGGTGCAGAGAAATTAGGTCTGTACACAGATAAGAAAGTGTCCGATATGCACACAAAAGCAGAGGAGATGGAACACAAGCATCCCTCAGGTCTGTGCTGGCTTCCTCTCTATTCCCTAGTTCTCTTATCTCTCTAAGGCCCAGCTGCTCTCTTGTTCTTGGGCCTCCCAACCCCTACACACTTATAATAAGCCCCTCTTTCTGCTAAGGCTAGAAGTGTCCTTCAAACACCTGCATAGCCAGCTAGTCCTAACTAAGACATAAACATTGTACTGAACCACAACATTTCCACTTACCAGTGTGTATGGGAAATCCTCCAGGGTTTCCCAAGTTCCCACCTTGCACAAGTTATCCACCAACAGTGTACAAGAATCTAAAAGTTTCATTTTCCATTTTCTTTTCATCATGGCATACATTATTTTAGGCTACACATTTTTAAAAGGTTTATGTCTATAATACAAATCCCAAAGCTTAGAATTCCTATTTCATTTCACAGATAATAGTCACTCTGTGAGTTGCTAACATATGTACATCAATATTCTGAAAGCCATTTTGGAAGATGAAGAGGCAATGAGTTCAGAGAAGCCATGCTTCCTGTGTTTAATCAGACCAAGTTCATCTACGAAATTTCAAGTAGGCTGAAAAACTGTTCTAGGAGAATTCATTGAAGGACACATTGAAATGACCTCTTTAGAAAGCATCAGTGGAATTATTACATCCATGGATTTAACATTACTATGATTCAGTGATTCACTATGCATCACTCACTGGACCCCTAGGGAGCCAGCCAACACAAGAGTTCCATCCAACAAAATAAATATAGTCTAGCAGCAGGGTGTTTCCCAAAATTACCCAATCAAAAAACTCACATGGAGCACTTGTAAACATACAGATTCCAAGACTCCACCTCAGACCTACTGAATCAGAATTTCTAAGAGATAGACCTAGGGCTTTGCAAACATCTCCAGAGGACTCGCAGTTTCCCCAGACTGTTTAGCATAACATTAAGAATGACCGCAATCCCTCCCCTGCCCCGCCCCACCCGCAAGCCTCACACCCAAGAGGAAACCGCTCTCAGATATTGCTGAACCAGGCTTTGATTCACTTGTACCTCATCTCTCTGGCTCACATTTTCTGACTTTCATTAAATTCTCTTGTTCCTCTCCAAATGCACCCCCTGCAGCAAGGTTCTGGAGCTTTCCCAGAGTTCAGCTACCTTGTCCTTCCTGGCATAGCTAACTGGAAACCCAGAAATAAATGAACTGCCTCTATATCTTCTTCCCCTTCTTGCCTTAGCCCTTCCAACGGTACGCTGCACTCTAAGACAGCCCTGGCTGGGTATCGCCTGACCTTGACATCCCACCTCAATCCAAAACAGACTCCAGGAAGGCTGACCTACATGCCATCGAAAATGTGAGAGGAAATTACGTTCATCATTCCAACTCCAGTTGATCTATTTGATCACATATGTAGCGCTTTTCCTATGTTTAAAAATATCAAAGCAAATTCCCCAGAGTATTACTGAAGAATAGATCCAGTAGTAGGTTTCTTTGAAATAAATTTTGTAGAAGAAAATTTTCAAGAGGCAGTCCTTGGCCAACCAATTTCATAAACCACAAGTGTACACGTAAGGTCAATGTGCAGTCATCACCGTGAATTCCAGCTGTCACATAGGTCCACTGCTCACTGGGAAATGCCAGAAGCAAGAAAAAAGGCAGTGAGAATGAGAGATGATAGTGACTCTCACCACATCTCATGCTTATGATGCTTCAGACAGCAAAGTATGGGGTCTGCTTTGGAAAGTAAGAAAAGCATGGTAGTCAATCAACAGCCAAAAGGCAGAGAAAGGATGTCAAGAAGGGTTTATTCACAGATTGGCCCGTAATTGTTAATCAAATCAGGTCATGGTGCGACATTATAATGCTATCATTTTAGTTTATGGGACACAGAATTTTTTTCTCTCCACAAAAGCTAGTGAGAGAACACGAAGTCAAATAAAACCACCTTGTTCTCTGAAGTACACAAACTGATACTTCTAATGGCAAAATTCACTTTGCCATGGGTTGATGAGTAATGATACAGCAAACTGAAGGGGAGAAAAGAAATAGCTGCACTCACCTGGTAGGAACTGCAGGCTTAGTGAAAAATTCTAAGGTGTCAATTTACTCTGCAGACACACTCTCCAGGGGAGACTCTGGGTGAACAGTCCAGGCCATAAGATTTACCCTAGGTCAGATTTGAAGCCCTAGAATACCATGGCTGTGGAAGTGTCCAGGCTAGACAGACAAGAAGCAGAACATCCATCAGCCCGACACATGTACTGCCCGTGGAAGAAGCAGAAGGTCCTGCCAGAGCAGCCTAAAGGGAAGCTACCCAAGAAACCAAGGTAGCCCAGGAGAGGCTCTACCTTCAATACTACATAAAGAATATGTAAGAGTGTATACAAACAAATACACACATGGTAACAGTCTAACCACATCCTGAACATTCAGACTAGTAACTTGTCTGATGTGTACAAATTCCTTCTGTGAGCAGAAGGACTGCTACTGTGTGCCCAGATGGATACACGGACAAATTATGTTTACCCAACTTCAGACAAACCATGCCAAAATATTCCTCCCAAACAACTAATTTCAATTTGTTCTTGTTTTCCTCCAACAACAGCCTAACAAACTGTTTCATATATGCATTTGACTTTTCAAATATTTGCAACCATGGCAAACTCAGTGATTCCTTGTGCTCCAAGAGCTGCAGAATGGCCTTTGAGTGACATGTGTATGGCATTCTGATGTTAAATGTCATCTTCTTACAGTACAGGAGAAAGGACCTGCAGCAGCACAGACCTGACCTGACCTGTGGTGTATGCATCAGCAGGAGCCAGATGCCTAGAGCACCCAAAAAAGAAATGCTACGCTCCCCAAAGTTCAGCAGCAAAAAAACAAAATAAGAATTCCAGGCTTCAATGCCTATGTGGCTCTTCCTGGGTCACTTCACTCTTCACTGAACACAAAGCAAAAGGAGGTGCTAGTAGAAAAGCCATCTAGGAGGTAGCTTCAGCCAAAGCCATGGGGCTCCCTTTACCCCAAGAGTTGGACAACTGTAAGCCCCAACTGCAGGTGTGCTATTTCCTCACCAATGGTCATGTGACACTCCTGATGCCTCCAGAGAGACCCTGTAACAACCCTACCTTAAAGGAAACTTTACTCCACACCTTAGTGTCTACGTTTTTTACATTCATTTAACTCCTTTCAAAATCATGTATTAGAATAGACATGTGTATCAGGCATACTTAGACAAAGATCTTTTCCCCCAAAATCTACAAACTTCAGGCAAAGAAACCCAAAACTCTGTTTAAAAATTATCCTTTTTGGGATAGAGCACGAGGATGGCTCAGACAGTTAAGCGTACGAATTCGACTCAGGTCATGATCTCATGGTTCATGGGTTCGAGCCCCTGCATTGGGTTCTAGAAGCTGCTAGAACTGAGCACTCGGAGCCTGAGTCTGACAGCTCAGAGCCTGGAGCCTGGAGCCTGCTTTGGATTCTGTGTCTCCCTCTCCCTTTGGCCCTCCCCCACTCACACTCTGTCTCTCTCTGTCTCAAAAGTAAATGAACATTAAAAAATTATACTTTTTGGGGTGCGTAGGTGGCTCAGTTGGTTAAGCATCTGCCTTCAGCTTAGGTCATGATCTCACAGTTCATGAGTTCTAGCCCTACGTTGGGCTCTCTACTGTCAGCACATCCCCCACCCCCGCCCTTGTCCGTCTGTCGGTCTCTCTCTCTCAATCAAATAAATAAGTAAATAAAGCCCATGTTGTGCTCTGCGCTGACAGCTATGAGTCTGGAGCCTGCTTTGGATTCTGTCTCCCTCTCTCTCTCTGCCCCTCCCCCACACATGTTCTGTCTGTCTGTCTGTTTCTCCTTCAAAAATAAACACTAAAACCTTTTTTAAGTAAACTTTAAAACTTATCTTTTTTATGTGTCAACTATGCTCAAATTTAAAAATTTTAATTATCTTTTGTGTTTCTAAAATCAACTATTTGCTCTTTATAGTAAAGGTGCTTATTTTACAGATGGAGAGCAGTGATCTGTTTTCCACCTTCTTGATGTCTCTATCCAAGTAGAGTAAGACAGTCAGATATCAAAAACATGACATTATCCTTCAGGTTCCTAGATGAAGAGCAGTATCATCAGAACTGTTTATGTTGGGTGTTATATGGCTTCTGCATGGAAGGCTACAACCCCCACATATAAACACCTCCCTCACACCAGTATGTTGTAGTTCTGGTAAATTTTGGCAAATTCACAGCCATTTTAACAACCAGAAAAGCTTGGAAAATAGCGGGGTCATGACAGGTAAAAATAAATAGCTGTAATTCCCTATGTCAGTGCTACTCAAATTAAAAGGTATCCAAATCACCTAGGGATCTTGTTAAAATAAAGGTTCTTATTCAATAGGTCTGGGATGAGGCCCAGGTTTACAGAGTTAACCAGCTTCCAGATGCTGCTGATTCATGGACTACATCTTGAATACCAAACCAAGGCCTTCTACCATTATCTCCCTCGGGAGCTCAAAGTAATTTCTCTGACATATAAGAAATTCCCATCACATGATTATGAAAAAGGACACTGTTAAAAGACAAAGTGCAGTCCTCTGTTCTAGCGAATGGGGAAATGAAGCAACATTGAGATTCTTGGCCTTTCTTATTTTTTAAATTTTTAATGTTTATTTATTCTTGAGAGAGAGAGAGAGAGAGAGAGAGAGAGAGAGAGAGAGAGAGCATGAGCAGGGGAGGGGCAGAGAGAGAGAGGGAAACACAGAATCTGAAGCAGGCTCCAGGCTCTGAGCTGTCAGCACAGAGCCTGACATGGGGCTTGAACTTACGAACCGTGAGATCATGACCTGAGGTGAAGTCAGACACTTAACCAACTGAGCCACCCAGGTGCTCTGGTCCCCATTCTGACTCATACCCATCATTCGACTCTCCTTTCCTCAAAATTAGCTTGATATGCTAACTCCCTTAGGAGAGATGGAGATTGATTGCTGCCAAAGCTTACCAGTATCCAAGGTACAAAAGCATTACCTTTGGTTGCCAGCTTGCAACTACCATAGACAGGCCAGTCATAGTTTGGTTTCAGGATTACCAGGGAGGAAGTCATAAGTCTATCTCTGGCACTGGAAGCACATCTAAGCAGCCCTGAATACTCTATAAAGAATCACAAAGAGTTCTGCAACATCTAAAAAGATAATCTTGTGTGAGTTTAGCCAAACTATTCTGATTAAGCAATTTGTGTTGACTTTGCCTCTAGGTGATTTAGAGTGTTTAGTTAACACTCTGAAGGGAAGTCCTAAACACTGAGTCTAGGGACACAACATTAGAGTATATTTCAAAGTCTTTCATTTTAAAAGATAAAGGACAGAGGGGGAAAGTTTAAATTTTACCCACTAGAGCTGAAATCCAATCACCCTAATTATATCTGATGCCTCCTTACTCACAATTTTGCATCCCAACATCCACACTGTCACCTCATAGCAAATGGAACCCACAGTACCTGAAATAATTAGGGTTTATCAAAACGCTCACGGATACATTCAAATCACTAATAATAAAACACATACTCTATGAATACAATATACTTTTTTCTGGTACAACATTTTAAAATACAAGCTATTGACAAGTTGCTCCTCTGAACTAAAAACCACTCCTACATTATTAATCTTAGTGACCTCACACAGCAACCAAGATCTCTTGTAACAAAATAAAGTGACAACCACATCAATGAGACATCATGTGAGAAAGTGATCTCTCCCAAAGCCGATGTGAGCCATATGCAGCTTGACTTCTGAGCTAAAGATTCTACCTCCCAAAGAAGTTGCTATAAAAAAAAGAATCCTGGTTTTTCTGGATTCTTTTTATTTGTGAGGCTAAAGCGCCTAGACAAGAAAACTAGCTCCCACAGCTATAAACAAACTAGTCCTTCAGGGCTTGTGACACCAAGCTGGGGCTGGGTAGCTATTCACATAATTCTGTGGGACTTCCCCCCGCCACCCCATCCAGAAAGAAGAGCACTGAATAGCCGGCAATGTACGACATAAAACTAAATCAAGTCAAAATATTAGAAGAAACACATGTTTCCTCCAAAATGTATGTGTAGTGAAATATCTTAATACAAAACACCTAATACCATAACCTCATTAACTAACCTACTTACTATATATTTCCTGTTGCTAATTCCCTCAGGTGCTTCTGGATTCCACGCCTCTTACAGATGATTCTGAAACTCCTGTGAAGGTGGAAATAAACTGATAGTGATAATTGGTATGCCTGGCTCTTTTAGATCTTTACCATAAAGCATGGCAGTGAGGGGTGCCTGGGTGGCTCAGTCAGTTAAGCATCCGACTCAACTCAGGTCATGATCTCACAGGGTACAGGGCTCTGTGCTGACAGCATGGAGCCTGCTCAGGATTCTCTGTCTCCTTCTCTCTGCCCCTCCCCTGCTTGCACTCTCTCTCAAAAAATAAATAAACTAAAAAAAAAATGTTTTTTAAAGGAATGGCAATGAATATATTTGTTCCCAAGGTGAGGATGAAAAAATATAAGGTGGTGAGTACTATTATTTCAGAAAGAGATATATTTCCAGGTCCTCGACCACTTCTACAATATTTTGCAAATTACCATTCATTCTGCCTTATTCTCTAGGAAAGTAGCATACAACTAAAGGAAAAGGTATTATCGCATTGTCTCTTCCAGGAATGAGGGCTGGACCAACTGCATCAGAATCACTTGGATGCCTTTTTTTTTTTTAGATGCAGATTCCTGGGACCCACGTAAAGAAAGTATGAATCACAGGTTTGGAATGGGTACAGAAATCTACTTGAACCATTATCCTTAATAATTCTCTGAAGTCTAGAGAACCCTGGGTTAAGGTACTGTAGAACTGAAAAGCTTTGCACTACTGACTTCTTGAAAAGCCTTATTAAATGATTTTTATACCGATTCCCACATCACATTCAATGGCAGAAGCATCCAACTTGACACCAATATGCATTTTGTGCCTGCACCTTTAACTTCTTGGACACACCTACCACCCTGGGCCACAAGTTCTAAATATAAACACAATACAGTTGGTCATTTACCAACATATAGAGTCTTGAAAAAATGCTCCAATTAGGGGATAAGAGAAATATGCAGTGCATTGCAGGAAACAAAGATGGATCAGCTGAAAGGTAAGAAGTAAACCTGGATACTTCAGTGTGAGAAAATGTTGTTGAAGCCAATAAGCGATAGTTGAGTTCCAGGCAAAGGAAGAGAAAATTCTGAGAAGGAAGTGGTCAGGAGTCTTAACACTGAAGTCAAACACAATGAGGAATAAGGGTCTTGGTATGAAGGAGATCTCCAATCTTTAAGAATGTTATTTCTGGTAACAGATCTGGCAAATCAGTGGAAACAAGAGCTAAATTGAAAGGGCTATGGAGAAATCAAGGTAAAGAGATGATCTCATAAGTAGATTACTCTTTGATAGGAAAAGGAAACAAAGAAATTGACCTAGCTTGGAATGAAATGTAGGTTTGCTTTTTTTGTTTTGTTTTGTTTTGTTGAAGATGAGAATCTTTTCACTAGCTCCCAAGCAGACTTCCATTCGGTACTGTGGACAACAGTATTTCAAAGGTAACTTTGTAAGAGGTTCAAAAGGTTTTCCTGTCCACACAGCCTACCCACCCCACTAACCAAGTAGATGGTTAGAGTTGGACTTAAGGGTTCACTGACTCACTTGGAGATCACTTAGGCAAGCAATGAGACAAAGAAAGTAGCCATGTTCTCAGCTCTACTATGTGTGCCTTTTAAGCGTGAACAAATCAGAAAGGCTCACCAGGCACAACCTTTAGGTCCAAGCCTTGGAAACCTAACAGGAATGAAGAAGGGAAACAGATAAAAGAGGATGACTTTGGAGCAAAAGCTTTGCCTACTGTCATACCCTGGGGCAGTGGGAGATGGAGAGAAAAAAATCCCAACAGTTATGGCTGAGAAGTTGTCCTTCTGTTGTCCAAAGAGAGATGGGACTAGGACAAGAAGACACCTGTGATCAATCAGGAAGAAAAACCTCTTTGTGCCTGATACACTGGATGCATTGTCCTCATGCCATTTGCTCTAACCAAACTATAGCCTTGGGAACACAGCCAGCCCGGGTGTCCACTGGACTCATCAGCTATAACTGTGCTAGCCTCTGAGACCTCAAGTCAATATAGAATGAACTCTGTCGGGGTGCCTGGGTGGCTCAGTCGGTTCAGCATCCAACTCTTGATTTTGGCTCAGGTCACAATCTTAGTGTTGTGGGATTGAACCCATGTTCCGGGCTGAGCATGGAACCTGCTTAAGATTCTCTCTCTCCCTCTGCCCCTCTCCTCAGCTTCCCAACTTGCACATGCTCTCTTAAAAAAAGAAAAAAAAAAAAAAAAGAATGAGCTCCATCAGAGTCATTCCAAAGTTTCTCCAGAAAGAGATAAAATAGGAATTAAATATTAATAATATGACCATAAGATATAGAGTATTTTTACCTTGCGGGGGTGCAGTGCGGGGAGGTGCAAATTCTTCTATTCATATTGTGAAATTTTAAGGAATAGCTCTAATTAGACATATTCTGTACAATATAGTCTTTGGCCTTGTACCTCCCCTAACATGCATTTTCACATTTTTCAGTATTCAAGTTATCACTCTATTGAGATACAGATAAATGGATATGTAGATCAAACAGCTTTACTTAAAAATGTTTTTAATGTTTGTTTATTTTTGAGAGACAGAGAGAGACAGAGTGTGAACAGGGAAGGAGCAGAGAGAGAGGGAGACACAGTATCCAAAGCAGGTTCTGGGCTCTGACAAAGCCCTATGTGGGGCTCAAACTCACACAGTGCAAGATCTGACCTGAGCTGAAGTTGGACGCTTGACTGAGCCATGCAGGCATTCCTCAAACAGCTTTATTTAGGTATAACTCACCTGCTATCTAATTCACTCATTTAAAGCATATAATTCAGTGGTTTTTAGTATATGCACACACAGAGTTGTACAACCTTTGCCACAATCAATATTGGAACACTTTTATTATCCCAAAAAGAAGTCCTACACTCATTAGCAGTCACTCTCCATTTCCCAAAATCCTCTCTCCCTCAGCCCTAGACAACCATTAACCTATTTTCTCTATGAATTTGCCTATACTTGATATTTCATACAAACAAAATCAAACAGTATGTAGTGTTTTGTGACTGGTTTATCTCATTTAGCATAGTATTTTCAAGGCTCATGATGTTGCAACATAGATTTCTTCCTATTGCCAAATAATATTCCATTGTATAGATATACCACATTTTATTCACCCATTTCTCAGCTGATGGACATTTGGGTTGTTTCCACTTTTTGGCTGTTATGAGTAATGTTGCTAAAACTTTTATATTAGTACCAAATACAGTAGTCAGAAGCCTATCACTCAAGTTATTTCAAAGGTCTAGAAACAAAGTTTCTTAAAAATAAATGTGCTAGTTGTAAGAAACTGTCATATTTAAATGTCTGCAAAAAAAGTGCAGATTTGGTAACATGTTTTTTCATTTCTTACTGAGTTGAGGGTTTAAAGATTTGTTGGTCTTTCTGCTATTTATTTGTTGCCTGTCATTCTTTCTTTCCTGGCTATTCTGCTTAGTTATAGCAATTCTCAATTTTGCCTTTCAAAAAATGGAAACACTTTTTACATTCATTAGCTTTAACAAGAAAACACATCATCATTACTGCTCATTAGAACTAAATGGATGGTGAATATTTACCACACAATTCTTTCCCATTAGGCATATTACTATGTTTTAAAGGCTATGGTTAAATTCTGTCTCACAGAAAAATAAAGTTAAATGTTTTCCTCAAAAAGACCACAAACTTGCAAAAACATTTTTCAATTAAGGAGTAATACAACTAGGTACTAACACTTATTTTTCTACCTATTTTTTCAAGGTTGTCACAGAGCAGAGGGGAAAGTAGTATTTATAAGCAGACATTAAAAGACATTAAGCACTTGATTTTAAAGCAAATACATAAAGCCATATATGGACAACACAAAGCAGAGAATCCACGGGAAGGTCGGGGCAGAAAAGTAAACAGAAGGGCAAAGTTAAGTCAAGATATGGAACAAGCTTATTTTATACACATTCACTGCAGAAAACTTTGAATTTCCACGTATAACCAAGCAGAGGGCTGTGACCCAATTTACACATATGCCTCATAACCTGCATTTGAACAGAGAGAGGGAGCTCCCTTGGGAGCTTCAAATTTCACATTTTCACAGAAGCCTATTAAGATCCCATTTGCTAAATGTCTATCAACAAATGTTAATAAAAGGGTTTTATTGTTAGACAGTAAGCCAGAGACTCACTTTCATTATCTGAGTTGTATCTACAAAGCTCTACGCTTCTCAACATAGGATCTTACTTTAGTGAGATATAACACATGACCAGAAACTTCACCCCTTCAGAATGCACACTTTGGTAGTTTTTAGTGCTTTCACAGAGCTAGTTTTCATTTTTTGAGAATAGCTTTGTAACTAGCTGCTCATCTCCCCATCCATTACCTTTTCTCCTTTTTTTTTTTTTTTTTTTTTAAAGAGAGAGAGGGGAAGTGCAAGTGAGCAAGGGGCAGAGAGAGACAGAGAGACAGAGAGTCTCACAAGAGGCACAGAGAAAGGGCTAGAGAGAAGCTGGGCTCACCCGAAGCAGGGCTTGAGCTCACCTGATGTGGGACTCGAACTCAGGAACCATGTGATCATGACCTAAAGCCAAACCCAGATGCTGAACGACTGGGCCACCTGGACACCCCTCCTTTTGTTTGTATGGAGAGATGCCATAGCACACCAGTGAAGGGTACCAATTCTGGACGGAGCAAGGCTGCTTGGACTTAAATATCATTTCACTCTCCAGATAGCTCTGTAGCAGAAGCCTCTTTGAACTTTAATTTTCTCATAACTAAAACGACTGTGTATGTAAAATGTTGATATATGTGAAATGTTCAGAAGCTAATATGACACTCAATTAACTAATATTATTTTAATAAACCGAACTCTTACATATATAAAAAAGCAATAAAATTGAATATGTGCTTAAAAATATATATAGAAAAAAAAAAAGATAGAACTTCCTTTCTTTCTAAGGATGAAGTCCAAACTCCTAACAGGCCAAAAATGGCTACGAGCTGGCTTCTGCACCTCTCTAGCCTCTTCGCCACTTCTCCCTGAGACTCACGCTACACACACAGCTCAGCTTGTTTGCACATGCTGCATTCTGTCGCTTCCATTCCTTTGCTCCTGCTGAAGAACACCTCCTTGTCATAGTTCATCATCTAGCTAACTCATTCTGATCTTTAAAATCAGTGGTTCAGGGGCGCCTGGGTGGCTTGGTCAGTTAAGCGTCTGACTTCGGCTCAGGTCATGATCTCACGGTCCATGAGTTCGAGCCCTGCGTCGGGCTCTGTGCTGACAGCTCAGAGCCTGGAGCCTGTTTCAGATTCTGTGTCTCCCTCTCTCTCTGACCCTCCCTCGTTCATGCTCTGTCTCTCTCTGTCTCAAAAATAAATAAACGTTAAAAAAAATTTTTTTTTAAAAATCAGTGGTTCAGTGGTCACCTCCTCTAGGAAGTCTTAACGGGTATGACTCCCAATTCTCACTGATCTCTTCAACTATCAGCACTGTACTCATGATTAGTGAAGACTCCTTCCCTCTGGATTCCCATGATATGTAACATCTCTGCATTCATTGCCTCCAACTATATTTAGGCTTTGAGGAGTCTGTGTTCTCCACTGAACTATGAGATCTTTTTTCAAATTTCAGCTTTGCTGAGGTATAATTAACATATAACATTTAAGATATTTAAAGGGTACACTGTGGTGATTTGATATGCATATACATTGTGAGAGAGTCACTCCATCTACTTAATTCACATATCTGTTACCTCACTTTTTTTTTTTTGATGGGAACATTTAAGTTCAACTCTCCTAGTAAATTTTAATTATACAATATAGTGCTATCAACTATAGTCACCATGTTTTATATTAGGTCCTCATACCTTATTCATCCTATAGCTGTAAGTTTGTGCTCTGTTATCAACCTCTATTTAAACTGTGAGATCTTCGAGGAAAAATTCTGTCACTTCTCCCAAGACTAGAACTCTGCCTAAAAATACAAAGTGCTTAATCAACGTTTGCTGATAGGAGAGGATACATCAGCCATTCTCAAACTTCTTGGTCTTAGGATTCCTTTACACTGCTAAAAATGATCAAGGATTTGAAGAGCTTTTGTTTATGCAGATTATATCTATTTAATATCTACCATATTAGAACTTAAAACTGAGAAATCTGTAAAACATAATATGAATCAATAAAGTAAGCAATGTAAATAACTTTCAGCATTATTAAAAAAAATAGCTGTGACTCTGAGGACTCAAGGACCCCAGACCTCAATAAAATGGTACATGGGAAAGTGTTTATTTCTTAAATTATAAAATATATTTTTATTCATATGAAAGTTAAAGTATTTGGGAAGGGTAACAGGTAAATGAAAATATCTAAGAAGGGAAGGGAAATACAACTTTAGCCTTAGCTAGAGAAAATTGCTGGAGATAGGGAGGCAAAGAAAAAGCAAGGTGGTAATAAAGCACAAACAGCACCAGTCTTATGAGAAATAATAAAGAAGTTAAAGGCAACTCTGCATAAAAACAACCAAGAATGGCACAAATAGAAATTGATCTTTAGGGCACCTGGCTGGCTCAGTCAGTAGAGCATATGACTCTTGATCACAGAGTTGTAAGTTCAAGCCCCATGTTGGGTATAGAGATTACTTAAAAATAAAAAACCTCGGGGCGCCTGGGTGGCGCAGTCGGTTAAGCGTCCGACTTCAGCCAGGTCACGATCTCGCGGTCCGTGAGTTCGAGCCCCGCGTCAGGCTCTGGGCTGATGGCTCGGAGCCTGGAGCCTGTTTCCAATTCTGTGTCTCCCTCTCTCTCTGCCCCTCCCCCGTTCATGCTCTGTCTCTCTCTGTCCCAAAAATAAATAAAAAAAGCGTTGAAAAAAAAATTTAAAAAATAAAAAAATAAAAAAATAAAAAAAAAAATAAAAAACCTCAAAAAAATTGATCTTTTAGGGGTGCCTGGCTGGTTCAGTCGGTAGAGCATGTGACTCTAAGAAAGAAATTGATCTTTTAGATCTAAAGTGCACCATTTTTACAATTCTGTCCCACCCCACTCCCATCTCTTTATCCTGCTCAACCCTCATGGGCTCTTTTTTGCTCTCCCTTCCTCTCCTCCCTCTTCCTTTGGAACTCTCTCTTGCTTTGTAGTCATTGGCTGAAAAATACTGCTCAGATGTTATGTGATTAGAGAAGGGAAAAAAAGCCACAGCTCTGATGAAGCTGCATGATTGGAATCCAACTGATAAATTTTTTAATATTCTATTAGATTATAAAAAATGATAATGAGATTTTAAAAATAGAACGCTGAAGTTATTTTTACATGCTAAAAATACATTAAAAATTAGTGTCCTTAAAATATGCTGCCTGAAGGCCAGGATTAGAAAGTAATGTGGCCTTGGTTATAGTGCTAGGGTGGTAGAGGAGTTGAATTATTTCTTTGACGTTGTGATATCATCCTTTCTACAGCGACAAAAGCCATGGAAATACAATTAATTCTCAACTTACATTTGCCTTTGGTATTTTTACAAACTTTCCAGGGATATACAATTGTTAAGTACTCATATGTGCTGAGGTCAAACACTCAAAGTCTAGACCAATGGTAGCCAAATTAGAGGCCCAGGCCAAGCCCAGCCTATGGCTTGTTTTTGCATAGTCCTCAGACTAAAATTCACTTTCACATTTAAAAGGTTGTAAAAATGAAACAAAAATATCAAACAAACAAAAACAAAGAACAATATGCAAAAGAAATTGTACATGGCCTGCAAGGCCAAAAATATTTACGACCTGGACTTTGCCAAAAAAGTCTGGCAATGCCAAACATAACACATTCATCATAGTGTCTGGTCCAGAATACAAACTAAATATGTTAGCTACCATTGTTATTAATTCTGGTATTCTTATTTCTGTATTTTATTATCCTAAATTATTATGTTCTTTGAATAATTTTGTTTTAACTTCTCAACTCTGAGGACATGGCTTGAACTTTGTCTCATCACGTTAACTACTAAGTACCGATGTCACTGTTTTATCTATGCATTCTTTATATCCTGCCTATTCTTTTTTTAGGTTTATTTATTTATTCTGAGAGAGAGAGAGAGAGAGAGAGAGAGAGCGAGCGAGCATGCAAGAGAGAGCGAGAGCACAAGCTGGAAAGGGGCAGAGAGAGAGAGAATCCCAAACAGGCTCTTCACTATCAGTGCTGAGCCTGATGCAGGGCTCAAAGTCATGAACCATAAGAGAGTGACGTGTGCTGAAATCAAGAGTCAGACACTTAACCAGCTGAGCCACCCAGGTGTCCCTCATCCTGCCTATTCTTGAAAAAATCTTGAAAAATCTTTCTCCTTTTTTTCTTTTACTATGGTAAAATACACATCACACAAGTTACAATTTTTTTCCTTTTTTTAAACTTTTACTATGCTAAGAACACTGAGCATGAGATTTACCCTCTTCAATTCATAACTGTACAACACGTTACTGCTGACTCTAAGTTCATGTTGTACATCAGATCTCTAGAACTTACTCATCCTACTTAATGCAACTTTATGACCACTGATTAGTAACTCCTCAATTCTCCTTTATCCCCACCCCTGGCAACCACCACCCGCTATTCTATCAGTTTTACTATTTTAGATACCTCGTATAAGTGGAATCCTGCAATAAATATTGAAATGAAATAAAGACAAATGTCTTTTTGTGATTGGCTTATTTCAGTGAGTATAATGTCCTCAAGGTTCATGCATGTTGCATATTGCAGAATTTCCTTCTTTTTAAAGTCTGAATAATAATAATCTATTGCAAGTATATGTTTTCTTTATCTATTATCTGTTGATGGACATTTAGATTGTTTCCACATCATAGTTTTTGGAAATGAACACAGGAGTGCTAATATCTCTTCAAGATCCTGATTTTGATTCTGAATAAGTACCCAGAAGTAGAACTGTTGAATCATACAGTGTTGTTTTTTTTAAATTTCTTAAGGAATCTCCATACTGTGTTCCAAGTGGCTCTGCCATTTTGCATTCCCACCAACAGTACACAAGGGTTCCAATTTCTCCAAATTCTCACCAACGCTTACTGCCTTTTGTTTTTTATAATTGCATTTCACTGATGATAAATGATGTTGAAATTTTTTTCATATAGCTGTTGGCCATTTATTTCTTTGAAGAAATGTCTATTCAGGTCCTTAATGCTTTTTTAATTGAGTTATTAGAGTTTTTGTTATTGAGTTCTAGGAGTTTCTCATATATTTTGGAGATTAACTTCCTATCAAATATATTGTTTGCAAACATTTTCTTGCATTCCATAGTTTGCCTTTCACTCTGTTATTTCCTTTGCTGTGCAGGTTTTTTTAGTTTGATATAGCCCCAGTTGTCTATTTTTGCTTTTGCTGTCATAACCATGAAACCACTGCCATGACCTATGTCACAAAACTTTTCCCTCTATGTTTTCTCCTAGGAGTTTCACAATTTCAGGTCTTAAATCCATTTTGAGTTGTTTTTGTATATGGTTTAAGATAAGGGTGAAGTTTGTCAAATGCTTTTTCTGCATCTATTAAAAAGATCGTATGATTTTTATCCTGTATTTTATTAATGTGGTATAATGCATTGATATTTTTATGTTGAACCATCCTTGTGTCCCAGGGATATATCCACTTGCTCATGCTGTATGGTCCTTTTAATGTATTGTAGGATTCAGTTTGCTGGTATTTTGTTGAGAATTTTTGCATTTATATTCATCAGAGGTATCAACCTGTAATTTTCTTTTGTTTTGGTGTCTTTGCTTGGCTTTGGTATCAGAGAATGCTGGCCTTCTAAAATGAATTTAGAAGTGTTCCCTTGGCTTCAATTTTTGGATGAGTTTGAGAAGGACTGGCATTAATTAATTCTTCTTTAAATATTTAGTGGAATTCATCAGTGATACCAGCTGGTCCTGGGCTTTTCTTTGTCGGGAGGTTTTTTTGATTACTGATTTAATCTCCATACAAAGGATAGATTTGTTCAGACTTTCTAGGTCTTCAAAATTTAGTCTTGGGGGTTGTATGTTTCTACAAATTTATCCAATTATTCTAGGTTATCCAGTTTGCTGGCATATAATTGTTCATATAATTGTTCAATCTCTTTGATCCTTTTCATTTCTGAAGCATTTATTTCCAAGGTAAAAAAAAAAAAAGTTCCTTTTTCATTTCTGGTTAAGTCTTCCCTTTTTACATTTTAGTCAAGAGTTTGTCAATTTTGCCTGTCTTTTGAAAAAGCTAACTCTTGTTGAATTTTTCTTTTGTTTTTGTTTTCTATTTTGTTTATTTCTACTCTAATCTGTGTTAACTTCCTTCTTTCTGCTATGTTTGAGCTTAGCGTGTTCTTTCTCTAGCTCCTTGAGGTATAAAATTAGTTTATTTAAAGTCTTTCTTCTTTTTAATGTAGGCATTTATCACAGTAAACTTCCCTCTTAGTACTGCTTTTGCAGCATCCCTTAAGTTTTGGTACACTGTTTTCATTTTCATTTGCCTTCAACTATTTTCTAATTTCATTTTTGATTTACTCTTTACTCAATGCTTGTTCCAGAGTGTGTTATTTAATTTACATATATTTGTGAATTTTCTAGCCTTCTTGCTGCTATTGATTTCTAGTTTTATTCCAATGTGACCAGAATAAACATTTGGTATGATTTCAATCTCTTAAATTTTTAAAGACTTGATTTGTAACCTAATTGTTATCTACCCTAAACAAAGTTCTGTGTGCACTTGGGAAGAATATGTATTCTGTTGGTACTGAATGATATGTTCTCTATATGTCTGTTGGTTCCATTTGGTCTAAAGTATGGTTCATGTGCAGTATCTCCTTGTTGATTTCGTTTGTTTGATTTACACATACTTTAAAATGATTACCACAATAGGTTCAGCTGACATCCATCTTCTCATACAGATACAATAAAAAGGGGAAAAAATTTCTCCTTGTGATGAGAAGTCTTAGGATTTACAACTTTCCTCTGTATCATAATGTTACCCACAGTCATCATGCTGTATATTACATCTCAGCACTTACTTATAAGTGGAAGTTTGCACCTTTTGATCACCTTCCTCCATGTCTCCATACCCACCCCCTCCATACGCACACTTTGATAATCCCAAGTCTGATCTCATTTTTTATGAGTTTGGGTTCTGTTTTTAGATTCCACATATAGGTGAGACCATATAGTATTTGTTTTTCTTCAACTTGTTTCACTTAACATAATGCCTTCAAGGTCCATCCAAGTTGTTGCAAATGGTAGGATTTCCTCATTTTTTATGGCTGAATAGATATATACTTATCTCCCAACTTCTTTATGTGTTCATCCACTGATGGGCACTTAGGTTGTTTCCATGACTTAGCTAATGTAAATTATGCTATGAACATAGCAAAGGTGCAGTCAGTCACCTTTCTGAGTTAGTATTTTTGTTACCTCTGGATATAGTCCCAGAAGTGGAATTGCTAGATCATATGGTAGTTCTATTTTTAATTTTTTGAGGACCTTCTATACCATTTTCCACAGTGGCTACACCAATTTACAATCCCACCAACAGTGCACAATGGTTCCCTTTCTCCATATCCGCATTAGCATTTGTTATCACATGTCTTCTTGATGATTGCCATTCTAACAAGCATAAGGTGATATCTCATTGTGGTTTCAATTTGCATTTCCGTAATGACTAATATTGAGCATTTTTGCATGTACCTGTTGGCCTTTTGTATATGTCCATTGAAATTGTTTGCCTATTTTTAAATTGTAGTATTTGCTTTTTTTGCTATTGGTTTTATGAGTTCTTTATATGTTTTGGATATTAACTCCTTATCATATATGTAGTTTGCAAATATTTTTTCCCTATCTATAGGTTGTCTTTTCACTTTATTGATGTTTTCTTTTGCTGTACAGAAGCTTTTTAGTTTCTTGTAGTCCCACTTGTTTATTTTTTGTCATTTTGCTTGTGCTTTAGGAGTCATACCATGTCACGGAGCTTTCTTTTTGTGTTTTCTTCTGAGAGTTTCATGATTTTAGGCTTTACATTTAATTTCTTAATCCATTTCAAGTTAAAATTTTTAAAGATATGTATACTTTTTTTCTTTAAGTTTTATTTTTTTTAATGTTTGTTTATTTTTGCGAAAGAGAGTGTGAGTGGGGGAGGGGCAGAAAGGGAGGGAGACACAGAATCCAAAGCAGGCTCCAGGCTCTGAGCTATCAGCACAGAGCCCGACACGGGGCTTGAACCCATGAGCCACGAGTTCATGACCTGAGCCAAAGCGGACGGTCAACTGACTGAGCCACCCAGGGGTCCCTTAAGTTTTATTTTTATTTAAGCAATCTCTGTACCCAACATGGGGCTTAAACTCATGACCCTGAGATCAAGAGTCACATGCTCTTCCAAATGAGCCAGCCAGGCACCCCCTGTCAAGTTTATTTTTTTTGAGTGGTGTAAGATATGGGTCCAGTTTCATTCTTTTACATGGGAATATTCAATTATCCTACTGAAGAGATTGTCTTATCTCCACTAGATATTCTTAGCTTCCTTGTGAAATATTAGTTGACTATGTAAGCTTGGTTTTGTTTCTGCGCTCTCAATTCTGTTCCTTTGGCCTATTTGTCTGTTTTTATGCCAATACCAGATGGTTCATGACTGTAGTTTTATAATGTATTTGAAATCAGACAGCTTACTTTTTCAGGATTTCTTTGGCTATTCAGGGTCTTTTGTGATTCCATGTAAATTTTAGGGGTGGTTTTCTACTTCTGTAAAACATTCTATTGGAAACTTAATGAGGATCACACTGAATCTATAGATGGATTTCAGTAGTACTGACATTTTAACAATATTAATTCTTCCAGTCCATGGACATGGGATACCTTTCCATTATTTGCATCTTCTTTGATTTTTTTCATCTATGTTTTATAGTTTTCAGCAGAGACCTTTCACCTCCTCCTTAAATTTATTCCTAAGTATTTTGTTGTTTTGTTGCTATCGTAGGATTGCTTCCTTTCTTGTTCAGAAATTTTGTTAGTGTATAGAAACGCTATCAATTTTTTGTTACTTTTGAATCCTGCAACTTCACTGAATTTTATGTTAGGTGTAATAGTGTTTTGAGTCTTTAGAACCTTCTATATATAAAATCATATCACCTGCAAATAAAGACAATATTACTTTTTCTTTTCCAATTCTGATACATTTTATTTCTTTTTCTTACCTGATTGCCCTAGGTAGGACCTCCAGTACTATGTTGAAGAGGAGTAGTGAGAGTGGGCACCGTTATTTTCTTCCTGATCTTAGAAAAAAAGCTTTTATCCTTCCAACACTGAACATGTTAGCTGTGAGCTTGTCATATATGGCCTTTATTGTGTTAAGATATGTTCCTTCTGTGCCTAATTTGTTGAGGGTTTTTAACATGAATAGATGTTGAATTTTGTTCAAAGCTTTTTCTGTGTCTATTGAGATGATCACATTATTCTTTTCTTTCATTTTATTAACATGATGTATCACAATTACTGATTTGCATATGTTGAACCATCCTTGCATCCCAGGGATAAATTCCATGTGACCATGGTAAATGGTCCTTTTAATATACTGCTCAATTCCATTTGCTAGTATGCTGAGAATTTTTACATCTATAGTCATCAGGAATATTGGCCTGTAGTTTTCTTTTCTAGTGGTGTCCTTTTCTAATTTTGATGTCAGGATAATGCTGGCCTCATAAAATGAGTTTGGGAGTGTTCCCTCTTCTTTGATTTTTTGGAAGAATTTGAGGAGTGGTGTTAATTCTTCTTTAAAGGTTTGATAAAATTCACCAGAAAAGCCATATGGACCTGGGCTTTTCTTCATTGAGAGATTTTTTTATTTCTAATTCAATCTCCTTACTTGTAACTGGTCAATTCAGATTTTCTATTTCTTCCTGATTCAGTTTTGGTAAGTTGTGTTTCTAAGAATTTTTCCATTTCTTCCAGGTTGTCCAGTTTATTGATGTATCACTGTTCATAGCTTGTTGATTTTCTGTCTAGAGGTTATATCCATTGTTGAAATAGAGTATTTGAGGCTCCTACTATCATTGTGTTGCTGCCTGTTTCTCTCTCCAGTTCTGTCAATGTTTGCTTTATATATCTAGGTGCTCTGATGTTATTTGCATATCTACTTATAATTATTATATTTTCCTAGTGACTGACCACTTATCATAATACACTATCCTTCTTTGTCTCTTGTGACAGTATTTTCCCTAAAGTCTATTCTGGGTAGACATATTTATTTCCTTTCAGAACTTTAAAGATGTCATTCATTGTTATCTGCCTTGCAGGGTTTCTAAAAAAAAGTCTGCTCTAATTAATATCTTTAGTCCTCTGCATGTAATGTGCCTTTTTGGTTTGACTGCCTTTAAGGCTTTCGCTTTACATTTGGTTTTCAGAAATTTGAACATACGACTAGGTAGGGATGTATGTATTGTGTGTAGCATTGATCCTACTTGGGATTCTCTGAGCTTTTTGGATCGGTGGCTTGCTGTCCTTCATTTCATAATTTATGGGAAACTCTCACCTATATGCCTTCTAATACTTCTGCCCGTTCTCTCTTTTTCTTCTGGGATCCCAATTGTACATACATTAGTATGGTTGACCATTTGATATTGTTCCTGAGCTCTTGGATGCACTGTTCTGCAGGCTCTGCACCACCAGCACAGGACCCAACATGGGACTTGAACTCACAACCACGAGATCATGACCTGAGCTGAAACCAAGAGTCAGATGCTTAACCTACTGAGCCACCCAGGTATGCCCAATTTGGGTAATTTATTTATTTTTTTAATGTTTATTTTTGAGAAAGGGAGAGAGAGCACCAGGGGTAGGGGCAGAGAGAGAGGGAGGCACAGAATCCAAAGCAGGCTCCAGGCCCTGAGCTGTCAGCACAGAGCCCAACATGAGGCTTGAACCCATGAACAGTGAGATCATGACATGAGCTGAAGTCAGATGCTTAACTGACTGAGCCACCCAGATGCCCCTAGGTAATTTCTATTAACCACCTTCAAGTTAACTTTTCAACAGTTATCTTCAACTAATTCTTTCCTCAGCTGTGGCTAGTCTATTGATGAGACTGAAAGACATTCTTCATAACTATTACTATGTTTTACATATTTACCATCACCATTTGATTTTTTTTTTTTTAAGGTAGTTTTTTTTTTTTTTTTTTTTTTTGGGACAGAGAGAGACAGAGCATGAACGGGGGAGGGGAAGAGAGAGAGGGAGACACAGAATCAGAAACAGGCTCCAGGCTCCGAGCCATCAGCCCAGAGCCCGACGCGGGGCTCGAACTCACGGACCGTGAGATCGTGACCTGGCTGAAGTCGGACGCTTAACCGACTGCGCCACCCAGGCGCCCCATCACCATTTGATTTTTAAAGGTCCCATCTCTTTGCTGAAACTCCCTGTTTATGCATGTTGTTTATCTTTTCCACTAGAGCCTTTAACACACAAATCCTAGTTATTTCAAATTCTCTGATTATTCCAACATCTGAGTCATCTCTAAGTCTTGTTCTGTTGATTGTTTTGTCTCTCCACAGTGGGTTGGTTTTTCTCACTTTTTTGTGTGTCTCATCTTTTTTTTAATACATCATGTAGAAGACCTCTAATGGACTGGGGCCCAGATCATTTCCACTTCTTCCCCCATTGGTAGACTATATTGTATCTGCTTTATCCCTAGCCACAGTGGCTAAGGTAGAATGCACCTATACCTTAGAGTGCAGTGGAGTTACCTCTCCTTCAAATAAATCAAGTCCTTTTCCCCCCTTTAGAGTATGATACAGGTAAAGTTCCCATAGCAGCAGCTGCTCCCCTCTCCAGTCCTGCAGAACCAAAGGAGGATTTCTCTTGTCCCCCATCCTGTTCCCAATCTTCCAAATGATACCCAGCAGAGGACTTGGATATAAAACTGTAAGTAGGTGCAAACACCATTTGTATCTACAGCCCCTAGGTGATCTATGCCCTCATCATAGTCCACACTCAATGTTTAATAATTTGTTACATTTTATAGCTAAGTTCTTATTCACTGGTATGGTGGTTCCATCTTCCTCCCATTTTCTGCTACAGGTAGGCCAATGCTTTCAACCTGTCCCTCCTTGGAAGTGTCTTTATATCCCTAGATGTCAAACTAGTTGACTACCTTGCAATGTTGGCTTTGTGATAGGCTCAATAAAAGTTACGGTTTTGTATATTATTGACTTTTTATTGTTGGTATGAAAGCAACACTCTTCCCAGGTTTCTACATACTAGGTGTAAATCTGTCCCATCCTGACAATTCTTGAATACTCTGGTTACAAACAGCTCTTAGTTTTTTCATAATATCATTTACTCTTCTAATCTAAAGATAACATGTCCAACATCATGATGTACCAAGAACAACTTTGTACCATAGAGTACACATCCCACAGCAATTATAAGCAGGTACTTATCCATTATGATGGTCCAAGCTATTGGACTTAAGTTACTATCATTGTTACTCAGGCAAAGCAAGTTCTTCATTGTCACCTATGTTTTGCAGGACTTCATATATTTTATAACTGTAGTCCAGACAGTTCTTAATTTATTGCCACTCAACAAATCACTTATACAATCCTGTGGCAACAACATCTCATAGTTGTTTTTAACACAGTAAAAGCAAAGACCATTTCTTCTTTTCCATTATACTCCATCTCTAGCCTCAATATTTTTTTCATCTCTCTTCATATCTCTATCCCAAAATTCTCAAGGGGTAAGCACTTTCTAATCCCTTTAATGAATCGATGCTCTAGCACTTCCCAGCCCTATGATCTTCCTCAGATTATTGAACTTCTCTAAAGCTCAGTTTCCTCATTTGCGAAATGAAGATAATAGTTTGAGAAATTAAATGAGAAAATGTATTATCTTTGAAAAGTGCTTGCCTATTATTATACTTTTCTATCATTAATAGCTGATTAACTATTAGATTCATAGCCAACTGTATGAAGATTAAGGTATCTTTCTCCTAATCAAGCATATAACCCCTATCTAATGCTACTTTTAAAGGAAAACCAAATTAAATTTAAAAATCATTTTCACTTAAAATGCATTTTCCAGGAATACACTATATAAGGTCTTTCTATGCACTACTAAGTATCTTTTCTTTCTTAACTTTCACATATACACATAGATGTATATGTGTGTGTCATGCATTTCTATACCTCTACAAGCTTGATGATTGGCAACTGCTCCTGCTCATCTGGCCTTCCATCTGTAACAGGGACAGTGCCAGGCACAGTGCTTAGCTCCTTTTTTCTTAGACTCATATATTTTACTGACTCTAGAAGAACCAAGCAAATGATCTTATGGCTTTGGTAATTTAAAGACTTCCTACCAGCATGCATTTTCAGCATTTGCTAAAGGTATTGCAGAGTGATAAATTGCTCCTACGAGAACTTGATCAATTTATTTCTCTTGATCTTCAGGTTTCATCCTGTCTATAAACAAAATCCCTAAGAATATTTTGATGCAGCTGCTAGCAGCATCCTTCGGATACTGAGTAAGCATCCATGACAGTAATTTTCAGGCTAAAAAAAAATTCAAAAAGAAGATTTCTAGATCTCAAAACATAATTTTTAATGTCCATAGGATATTTCTTTTTTTTTTTTTCCATAGGATATTTCTTATGTATGAAGACATGTTTGTCTAAGAAGCATTTGGAAATGCACTAAATAACATTTGCAGATCATGTGGAGATTTTTCCCCTTAAAATAACTTGCATGTGGAAAAGTTCCATAGGTTAGAAGGCAGTCTCATATGGTGAGAAACATATGCAATACAGATTAGTGGAGTTCTAAGTATGATTTATATTCACTATGAATTTATACTAATTCAGCTAAAATGCATACCATTAATAAAGGTGTAATATTATTTCTTTCAGCTTCTTTGTAAATTTCAAGGTCACGGGCCTGGAGGAGCCAGGCTCCAACTTTCTTTTAACTCCAAAACTTTTAGAGTTGCTTTTAATCACCCATTCTGAATCCTTTGAAGAAGCAGGACAATAAGCATCTTGTTTCTAATCTCTACAAATGAAATGGATGCTACTTTTGTGCTCTTCCCATTCTTAGCCATTTGGGGTGCAATAAAGAGCTAGCAATTACATTCACCAACTGATATTTCAAAAGTCAACAAAAGAAAACCCAACTTCCAGGAAAACAATTTGTTAAATACTCTACCTTTTCATATGAAAATGCCAGAGGTCCCTGAAGACAGAAATATATCTTATTTTATATTTCAAAGTTGTACCGTAATGCCTATGTGTACAAGAATTATCATGAACTTACTTTAAAAGTAGTTTTATACAAAAATCTTCCTACTATATGGTTTAGAAATCATTTTAAGAAAATAAAAGTCTGAAAAGAATATAAAAATTCCTTATATTAAACATTTTGCTCATTCTTTGAAAATTCATAATTAAGTATTTCCACTGTTTAAAAACATACAGAGGAAAAAAAATTAATGAGAATGGAATCCCCTATGTACATGTACAAGCCTACTGTCACTGATTTTTCCCTGCTGTCATACTCTATTTATACAACCTCTATTCAAATGAAAATGCTTCAGGGAGAAGTTAAGTTGCATCTAACCAGATGCAAAGAGGGTCTTACAAGAATGTATCTGCAAAAAACCTCTCTTCATCCTCTGCCCTCCTACCTGCAGCTACACCACACAGGATCAGAGGGCACCCAATTTTCAGGACTCTCACAAACACGCTGCAACTATCTCCCTGAGAAGCCTTTCTGACAAGTTCTGCACCACTTACACGGAGTCAGGTAACCCTGCAGTTTCAGTAGAAATGGAAAAGACCTACAAAAGGCACAAATTCCACCTTAGGGTCATGGTTCCTCCTAGTTTCTGACCACTAAGGCCACTGTTTGGTTCTACCTGATCTCCTGGACTCCAGACTATTGCTTATTTCAGAAGCATGGACTCTGAAGTCAGAAAATCTGTTTAATTCCCAACCCTATTACTTACTAGCTTTTTGACCTTGAGTAAGTCACTTATATGCTCTGTTCACCAGCTTCTTCATTTTTAACAGTGGGGGTCATGAAACCCTATCTCAGAGGACTCACTCAGGAGAGAATGTAATAAAACAATATACTGAACTTTATTTGGAGAACCATCAAGTATCACACAAATGTCAGTTCAATCGGCACATAAGAACAAAGTATACCCAGAAGTTGGAAAATATAACTGAACCTGAATCTAGAGAGGGTAAACATGTAATGTCATTAGTTCTCTGTAGAAGCCATCCATTATAGAAAGGCCATTTGGGGTCCTCTACTCCAAGTCTAATATCGTAATTAGATATCTCAGCAAAAATGATTTATTTAAAATAAAGCTGTAACCTAATGTTATTGAAATTTGTGTGAAGAATTTATTAAAAGAAGATGGCACTACAAATGGATTTTTTGTAAAGAAGGGAGGTGCTACAAATAAAAATGTGGCAATATTTAACCAGCAGTGTCCAACAGAAACAGAACCTGACTCAGCAGACATTAGGATTCTGAGAGACAGATGTTGTTTTTTGTTTTGGGCGCTTGTTTATTTGGTGTCAGTGTACTTTTTTTTTTTAAGTTTTTATTTAAATTCCAGTTAGTTAACACACAGTGCAATATTAGTTTCATACATCACACCATGCTCATCACAAGTGCACTTCCTAATCCTCATTACCTATTTAACCCATCCCCCCACCTACTTCCCTTCTGGTAACCATGGTTCTCTATGGTTATGAGTCTGTTTCTTGGTTTACCTCTCTTTTATTTTTCCCTTTGCTCATTTGTTTTGTTTCTTAAATTCTACATGAGTGAAATCATATGGTATTTGTCTTTCTCTGACTTACTTCACTTAGCAAAATACTCTCTAACTCCATCCATGTCATTGCAAATGGCAAGATTTCATTCTTTTTTATGGCTGAGTAATATTCCATTGTGTATATATACCACAACTTATTTATCCATTCATCAGTCGATGGACACTTGGGCTGTCTCTGTACTGTGGCTATTAAATATAATGCTGCTATAAACATTGGGGTGTATGTATCCTTTTGAATTAATATTTTTGTGTTCTTGGGTAAATACCTAGTAGTAGGATTACTGGGTCATAAGGTAGGTTTTTTTTTTTTTAATGTTTATTTTTGAGAGAGAGAGCGAGCGAGAGAGAGCAAGCGTGAGTGGGGGATGGGCAGAGAGAGAGAGAGAGGGAGACACAGAATCTGAAGAGGGCTCCTAACTCTGAGCTGACAGCACAGAGCCCAACACGAGGTTCAAACCCATGAACTGTGAAATCATGACCTGAGCCTAAGTCAAATGCTCAACCGACTCAGCCACCCAGGCACCCTGATAAGGTAGTTCTATTTTTAAGATGTTCTATATTTTAAAATAAGCTTAATATGCCAGTCTTCACTGCAGTATAATGAAATCTTCTTCCAAGACCAGCTGGTGTCCTTTTTTCTGATTCTATGTTCACCAAATCATCTTTTGGTTACTAATTGGATCAACAAAAGTAAAAACCAGACCTAAACTGATATAACCCACAGTGAGACACTGTGGGTGAAGCCAGTCTTTCTTCTGACTTCTCAATTTCAATATTACCTATTATTTATTATTAACATTACTTATTATTTTTACCTATAATCTAATTTCAACGTTACCTATTTTAATTGTGAAGGTACTTTGCATATATTCAAGAGCCACATAACTGTTCCCATTCTTCTGACTCCATACTTCTTCTAGATTATAATGCCAATGTGGAAAAATACATGTACAAAGTTGAAAATAATAGAATTTTATACATTAAAAAACTCTGATGGTTATAGTATTCCTATTCTATGGATATTTCACAAGAATTTTAAATAATGGTTGTAAACACCACATATAGCAAGAGCCCACAAAGTCACATGCCCACTAGATCAGGATAAAAGCAATAAAGAAAGAAGCAAACTGGTTAAGACCAGGTAATGGTGGGAATCATCATTAATGAGAAAGGTGAAATACTAGCCAACAAGGGTAGCCACTACTCAACTCCAGTCATTTACTGCCACAGAACAATGCAGGCCCAATGTTGCTTAATCTTCTGATTTTTTCAAAAGAATCTGGAAGTTAGGATCTGTGAAATATCTTGACTTTCACACATTGGCGATTAATTCAATCAAAAAACCAAAACACAAAATACACTAAGTAAGCTAATATGAGAGTCAAATAAAACATGAGTATAGCCTGGATTTGGCTCAAAGTCCAGAGTTTGAACTCTACTCTCCAACTTTGAAAAAGGCTTGTGTTACAATGTCTAAAAACACAAAATATTAGAATATAAGTCAAACTATATAAATGCAATGTACTTTCCTCATAAACATAGATTTATCAAAACTATACATGTGTCACGTGTAATATAAACCGGCAATGAAGGTTGTTATCAATGTCTGCTTTTATATCCATAAAAATAGTCATCTGCACTACTCAGACATTTATGTCACATTGAATTTTAATTCTTTTAAATCTGGGATTGACTTACAAAATCAACTTAAAATATTCTATACTTTTTAATATACTTGAGCTGAAAATATGTTTCTTCCTCACAAAGAAAACTATAAATGGGGCGCCTGGGTGGCTGAATCAGTTACGCATCGGACTTCTGCTCAGGTCATGGTCTCACAGTTCATGGTTTCCTGCTCTGCGTCTGGCCCTGTGCTGACAGCTGGGAGCCTAGAGCCTCCTTTGGATTCTGTGCCTCATTCTCTCTCTGCCCCTCCCCAGTTCATACTCTGTCTCTCTCTGTCTCTGAAAATAAGTAAATAACCATTAAAAAAACAAGAAGAAGGAAACTATAAATAAAGCTCAGATATTTAATACAGTATTGAGTCAGTCATGCATGGAAGTAGAGTGATAGTACACAAAACTACCGAAACATATATGTAAAGTAATAAAAACTAAGACTGGATTGACATGATAGACTTTACGCACATCTGAACCTCTTCGTATCTTAAAGTCAATGAAATGAAAGAATATACTGTAAAAGAATAATTTCAGACTTTCAGTGAAAGAAAGAGCATTAAGCAGATCACAAATTTTGAGGATTTCTCAAAGTATAGAAAGCATATGGAAAGAGATCAGAAAACAAGATCAGAGGAAAGCTCAGTTTTAGACACTTGCAGGAAAAAACTGCTGTGAAGGCAGGCGCAGTTTCAGAGAACTTCAGACTTAGAGTCAGTTGAATAAGGAGCAGATGGAGGTTCTCAGGCAACCATCAGAATGCAGAGGTGCACCAAGTACAGCAAGACAGGGTCCTTCCCTCTTTAGATTATGTCAGTAAGTAAATGATGGATCAAAGAAGCTACTATCAGCACTGGAGTCCAGGCTACTCTTGGTTGATAATTCAGGCCTTGTCCCATCACCCATATCTGTCTGCTAGCCTTCTTCAACATGTTGGTGGCTAAGGATATGTGCTAACTAGGGAAAATAGTAGGGATAAGGAAGAGGAGGAGAGATGATTTAACAGGATATATGGAGCAATGTTTCAAAATATATTTCTTTAGTTTAACAACTGGCAGAAATGGCCCACGGACTGTGGGATAGAACAATCAGATGATCTGAATGTGCCAATTAGATAACATGCTCCAACGTAACAGACTCCCATTAACCAGCAAAGAAGTTTTAAAAATAAATAAAATAAAAAAAGAACTTCCTCCCTTGGACTCAAAAAATAGAATTCTTAAATCCTCAAAGCAACCTTATGTAACTACAGCATGATTTATTAAAGTGTGAATGCACCCATCCTGGGAGAAGGAGGGGCTAACTAAAATATATTTAGTCTTCACCTAATCAACTTACTTCTCCATCCTGCACAGTCCTCTGAGGAAAATTCTCTTTTGCACTGTCCAGTTTCCCAACACCTACTGTAGTTCAGAATCAAGAGAATGAATGAAGAAAGGTAAGACTGTAGAGCTGAGAGGAAGGAAGGAAGAATTCCTGCTTGCTC